>NC_053028.1:507822009-507982245 GCF_003073215.2 Triticum urartu | reverse complement strand
CCTAGGCGCATGGGCCATAAGGGAAGTGGCGCCCCAGCCCACTTTGGGCTGGATCCCTTCCCACTTCAGCCCATGGGACCCTCCGGGATAGGTGGCCCCACCCGGTGGGCCCCCGGGACCCTTCCGGTGGTCCCGGTACAATACCGATGACCCCGAAACTTGTCCCGATGGCCGAAACAGGACTTCCTATATATAAATCTTTACCTCCGGACCATTCCGGAACTCCTCGTGACGTCCGGGATCTCATCCGGGACTCCGAACAATATTCGGGTTACTGCATACACATATCTTCATAACCCTAGCGTCACCGAACCTTAAGTGTGTAGACCCTACGGGTTCGGGAGACATGCAGACATGACCGAGACGTTCTCCGGTCAATAACCAACAGCGGGATCTGGATACCCATGATGGCTCCCACATGTTCCACGATGATCTCATCGGATGAACCACGATGTCAAGGACTTAATCAATCCCGTATACAATTCCCTTTGTCTATCGGTATGTTACTTGCCCGAGATTCGATCGTCGGTATCCTTATACCTTGTTCAATCTCGTTACCGGCAAGTCTCTTTACTCGTTCCGTAACACATCATCCCATGATCAACTCCTTGGTCACATTGCGCATATGATGATGTCCTACCGAGTGGGCCCAGAGATACCTCTCCGCTTACACGGAGTGACAAATCCCAGTCTCGATTCGTGCCAACCCAACAGACACTTTCGTAGATACCTGTAATGCACCTTTATAGTCACCCAGTTACGTTGTGACGTTTGATACACCCAAAGCATTCCGACGGTATCCGGGAGTTGCACAATCTCATGGTCTAAGGAAATGATACTTGACATTAGAAAAGCTTTAGCATACGAACTACACGATCTTTGTGCTAGGCTTAGGATTGGGTCTTGTCCATCACATGATTCTCCTAATGATGTGATCCCGTTATCAACGACATCCAATGTCCATGGTCAGGAAACCGTAACCATCTATTGATCAACGAGCTAGTCAACTAGAGGCTTACTAGGGACATGGTGTTGTCTATGTATCCACACATGTATCTGAGTTTCCTATCAATACAATTATAGCATGGATAATAAACGATTATCATGAACAAGGAAATATAATAATAACCAATTTATTATTGCCTCTAGGGCATATTTCCAACAGTCTCCCACTTGCACTAGAGTCAATAATCTAGTTCACATCGCCATGTGATTAACACTCACAGGTCACATCGCCATGTGACTAACACCCAAGAGTTTAGTAGAGTCAGTAGTCTAGTTCACATCACTATGTGATTAACACTCAATGAGTTTTAGGTTTGATCATGTTGCTTGTGAGAGAGGTTTTAGTCAATGGGTCCGAACCTTTCAGATCCGTGTGTGCTTTACAAATCTCTATGTCATCTCCTAGATGTAGCTACCACGCTCTATTTGGAGCTAATCCAAATAACTGTTCTGCTTGGAGCTATTCTAAATTGTTGCTCCATTATATGCATCCGGTATCTCTACTCAGAGCTATCCGGATAGGTGTTAAGCTTGCATCGACGTAACCCTTTACGACGAACTCTTTTACCACCTCCATAATCGAGAAAATTCCTTAGTCCACTAGTTACTAAGGATAACTTTGACCGCTGTCCTGTGATCCATTCATGGATCACTCTTGTACCCCTTGACTGACTCATGGCAAGGCACACTTCAGGTGCCGTACACAACATAGCATACTGTAGAGCCTATGTCTTAAGCATACGGGACGACCTTCGTCCTTTCTCTCTATTCTGCCGTGGTCGAGCTTTAAGTCTTAACTTCATACCTTACAACTCAGGCAAGAACTCCTTCTTTGACTGATCCATCTTGAACACCTTCAAGATCATGTCATGGTATGTGCTCATTTCAAAAGTACTATTAAGCGTTTTGATCTATCCTTATAGATCTTGATGCTCAATGCTCAAGTAGCTTATTCCAAGCTTTCCATTGAAAAACACTTTCCAAATATCCCTATATGCTTTCCAGAAATTCTACGTCATTTCCGATCAACAACATATATTCATCAGAAATTCTATAGTGCTCCCACTCACTTCTTTGGAAATACAAGTTTCTCATAAACTTTATATAAACCCAAAATCTTTGATCATCTCATCAAAGCATACATTCCAACTCCGAGATGCTTACTCCAGTCCTCAGAAGGATTGCTGGAACTTTGCATAATTATTAGCATCTTTCAGGATTGACAAAACCTTCCGGTTGTATCACATACAACCTTTCCTCAAGAAAATCGTCGAGGAAACAATGTTTTGACATCCTATCTGCAAGATTTCATAAATAATGCAGTAATCGCTAATATAATTCCAACAGACTCTTAGCACCGCTACGAGTGAGAAAGTCTCATCGTAGTCAACTCCTTGAACTTGTCGGAAAACATCTTAACGACAAGTCGAGCTTTCTTAATGGTGACATTTACCATCATTGTCCGTCTTCCTTTTAAAATCCATCTACACTCAACAGCCTTACGACCATCAAGTAGTTCTTCCAAAGTCTACACTTTGTTTTCATACATGGATCCTCTCTTGGATTTTATGGCCTCGAGCCATTTATCGGGATCCAGGCCCACCATCGCTTCTCCATAGCTCGTAGGTTCATTGTTGTCTAGCAACATGACTTCCAAGACAGGGTTACGTACCACTCTGAAGTAGTACGCATCCTTGTCATCCCACGAGGTTTGGGAGTGACTTGATCCGAAGTCTCATGATCAATATCATAAGCTTCCACTTCAATTGGTGTAGGTGCCACAGGAACAACTTTCTGTGCCCTTCCACACACTAGTTGAAGAGACGGTTCAATAACCTCATCAAGTCTCCACCATCCTCCCACTCAATTCTTTCGAGAGAAACTTTTCCTCGAGAAAGGACCCGATTCTAGAAACAATCCTTTATTGCTTTCGGATCTGAGACAGGAGGTATACCCAACTGTTTTGGTTGTCCTATGAAGATGCATTTATCTGCTTTGGGTACGAGCTTATCAGCCTGAAACTTTTCACATAAGCGTCGCAGCCCCAAACTTTTAAGAAATGACAGCTTAGGTTTCTCTAAACCATAGTTCATACGGTGTCATATCATCGGAATTACGTGGTGCCCTATTTAAAGTGAATGTGGTTGTCTCTAATGCCTAACCCATAAACTATCGTGGTAATTCGATAAGAAACGTCATGGTATGCATCATATCCAATAGGGTGCAGTTATGATGTTCGGACACACCATCACACTATGGTGTTCCAGGCTGTATCAGTTGTGAAACAATTTCCACAATGTCTTAATTCTGTGCAAAACTCGTAATTCAGATATTCATCTCTATGATCATATCATAGATATTTTTATCCTCTTGTCACGACGATCTTTCAACTTCACACTGAAATTACTTGAACCTTTCAATAATTCAGACTCGTGATTCATCAAGTAAATGTACTCAACATCTACTCAAATCATCTGTGAAGAAAGAACATAACGATATCCACTACATGCCTCATCACTCATTGGACTGCACACATCAAAATGTATTACTTCCAACAATTTGCTTTCTTGTTCCATTTTACTGAAAACGAGGCTTTCAGTCATCTTGCCCATGTGGTATGATTTGCATGTCTCAAGTGATTCAAAATCAAGCGAGTACAAAACGGTCCATTTGCATGGAGTTTCTTCATGCATATATACCAATAGACATGGTTCGCATGTCCCAAACTTTTCAAAAACGAGTGAGCCCAAAGATCCATCAACATGGAGCTTCTTCATGCGTTTTATACCGATATGACTTACGTGGCAGTGCCACAAGTAGGTGGTACTATCATTACTATCTTTTGGCATGAACATGTGTATCACTACGATCGAGATTCAATAACCATTCATTTTAGGTGTAAGACCATTGACGGTATTATTCAAATAAACAGAGTAACCATTATTCTCCTTAAATGAACAACCGTATTGCGATAGACATAATCCAATCATGTCTATGCTCAACGCAAACACCAATCTCGATGGTAGAGGGAGCGTGCGATGCTTGATCATATCAACATTGAGAACACTTCCAACACATATCGTCAGCTCACCTTTAGCTAGTCTCCGTTTATTCCGTAGCTTTTATTTCGAGTTACTAACTCTTAGCAACCGAACCGGTATCTAATACCCTGGTGCTACTAGGAGTACTAGTAAAGTACACATCAACACAATGTATATCCAATATACTTCTATCGACCTTGCCAGCCTTCTTATCTACCAAGTATCTAGGGTAATTCTGCTCCAGTGGATGTTCCCCTTATTACAGAAGCACTCAGTCTCGGGTTTGGGTTCAACCTTGGGTTTCTTCACTAGAGCAGCAGCTGAATTGCCGTTTCATGAAGTATCCCTTCTTGCCCTTGCCCTTCTTGAAACTAGTGGTTTCACCAACCATCAACAATTGATGCTCCTTCTTGATTTCTACTTTCGCGATGTCAAACATCGCGGATATCTCAAGGATCATCATATATGTCCCCGATATATCATAGTTCATCATGAAGCTCAAGCAGCTTGGTGGTAATGACTTCGGAGAAACATCACTATCTCATCTGGAAGATCAACTCCCACTCGATTCAAATGATTGTTGTATTCAGACAATCTGAGCACAAGCTCAACAATTGAGCTTTTCTCCTTAGTTTGCAGGTTAAGAAAATCGTCGGAGGTCTTATACCTCTTGACGTGGGCACGAGCCTGAAATTCCAATTTCAGCCCTCAAAACATCTCATATGTTTTGTGATGTTTCAAAAACGTCTTTGGTGCCTCAACTCTAAACCGTTTAACTGAACTATCACGTAGTTATCAAAACGTGTATGTCAGATGTTCGCAACATCCACAGACAACGTTCGAGGTTCAGCACACTGAGCGGTGCATTAAGGACATAAGCCTTCTATGAAGCAATGAGGACAATCCTCAGTTTACGGACCTAGTCCACATAATTGCTCTATCAACTTTCAACTAATTTTTTTTCTCTAGGAACATAACTAAACAGTAGAACTAAAGCGCGAGCTACGACATAATTTGCAAAATCCTTTTGACTATGTTCAGAATAATTAAGTTCATCTTATGAACTCCCACTTAGATTAGACATCCCTCTAGTCATCTAAGTATTACACGATCCGAGTCGACCAGGCCATGTCCGATTAACACGTGAGACGGACTAGTCAACGTCGGTGAACATCTTCATGTTGATCGTATCTTCCATACGACTCGTGTTCGACCTTTCGGTCTCTGTGTTCCGAGGCCATGTCTTCACATGCTTAGGCTCGTCAAGTTAACCCTAAGTGTTTTTGCATGTGTAAATCTTGCTTACACCCGTTGTATGTGAACGAAAGGATCTATCACACCCGATTAACACGTGATGCTTCGAAGCGACGAACTGTAGCAACGGTGCACAGTTAGGGGAGAACACTTCTTGAAATTTTAATGAGGGATCATCTTATTTACTACCGTCGTTCTAAGCAAATAAGATGTATAAACATGATAAACATCACATGCAATCAAATAGTGACATGATATGGCCAATATCATATAGCTCCTTTGATCTTCATCTTGGGGCTCCATGATCATCTTGTCACCGGCATACTCATCGACATGTAAGTTGTGATTCCTTTGACAAGAACATGATCAATCTCATACATCACATATATCATTCATCACATCCTTTTGGCCATATCACATCACATAGCATACCCTGCAAAAACAAGTTAGACGTCCTCTAATTGTTGTTTGCATGTTTTACGTGGCTGCTATGGGTTTCTAGCAAGAACGTTTCTTACCTACGCAAAACCACAACGTGATATGCCAATTTCTATTTACCCTTCATAAGGACCCTTTTCATCGAATCCGATCCGACTAAAGTAGGAGAGACAGACACCCGCTAGACACCTTATGCAACTAGTGCATGTCAGTCGGTGGAACCTGTCTCACGTAAGAGTACGTGTAAGGTTGGTCCGGGCCGCTTCATCCCACGATGCCGCCGAATCAAGATAAGACTAGTAACGGCAAGCATATTGAACAAAATCAACGCCCACAACTTCTTTGTGTTCTACTCGTGCAAGAGAACTACGCATAGACCTAGCTCATGATGCCACTGTTAGGGAACGTAGCAGAAATTCAAAATTTTCTACGCATCACCAAGATCAGTCTATGGAGAGACTAGCAACGAGGGGAAGGAGAGTGCATCTACATACCCTTGTAGATCGCTAAGCGGAAGCGTTCAAGTGAACGGGGTTGATGGAGTCGTACTCGTCGTGATTCAGATCACCGATGATCCTAGTGCCGAACGGACGACACCTCCGCGTTCAACACACGTACAGCCCGATGACGTCTCCCATGCCTTGATCCAGCAAGGAGAGAGGGAGAGGTTGATGAAGATTCAGCAGCACGACGGCGTGGTGGTGGATGCAGGGCGTCACAGTAGCAAGGCTTCGCCTATACTACAAGAGAGAGACGTAACAGGGAGAGAGGGAGGGGCTGCACCAAAGGCAAAAGGTGTGTTTGAGAGGCCCTCCTACCCCACTATATATAGGAATCCCAAGGGGGGGGGGTGCGCCAGCCCCTAGGAGATCCAATCTCCAAGGGGCGGCGGCCAGGGGAGGAGTCCTCCCCCCCCCCCAAGGCACCTAGGAGGTGCCTTCCCTCCTTGGGACTCTTCCTTAGGGTTTCCCTCTTCACCCTAGGCGCATGGGCCATAAGGGAAGTGGCGCCCCAGCCCACTTTGGGCTGGATCCCTTCCCACTTCAGCCCATGGGACCCTCCGGGATAGGTGGCCCCACCCGGTGGGCCCCCGGGACCCTTCCGGTGGTCCCGGTACAATACCGATGACCCCGAAACTTGTCCCGATGGCCGAAACAGGACTTCCTATATATAAATCTTTACCTCCGGACCATTCCGGAACTCCTCGTGACGTCCGGGATCTCATCCGGGACTCCGAACAATATTCGGGTTACTGCATACACATATCTTCATAACCCTAGCGTCACCGAACCTTAAGTGTGTACACCCTACGGGTTCGGGAGACATGCAGACATGACCGAGACGTTCTCCGGTCAATAACCAACAGCGGGATCTGGATACCCATGATGGCTCTCACATGTTCCACGATGATCTCATCGGATGAACCACGATGTCAAGGACTTAATCAATCCCGTATACAATTCCCTTTGTCTATCGGTATGTTACTTGCCCGAGATTCGATCGTCGGTATCCTTATACCTTGTTCAATCTCGTTACCGGCAAGTCTCTTTACTCGTTCCGTAACACATCATCCCGTGATCAACTCCTTGGTCACATTGCGCATATGATGATGTCCTACCGAGTGGGCCCAGAGATACCTCTCCGCTTACACGGAGTGACAAATCCCAGTCTCGATTCGTGCCAACCCAACAGACACTTTCGGAGATACCTGTAATGCACCTTTATAGTCACCCAGTTACGTTGTGACGTTTGATACACCCAAAGCATTCCGACGGTATCCGGGAGTTGCACAATCTCATGGTCTAAGGAAATGATACTTGACATTAGAAAAGCTTTAGCATACGAACTACACGATCTTTGTGCTAGGCTTAGGATTGGGTCTTGTCCATCACATGATTCTCCTAATGATGTGATCCCGTTATCAACGACATCCAATGTCCATGGTCAGGAAACCGTAACCATCTATTGATCAACGAGCTAGTCAACTAGAGGCTTACTAGGGACATGGTGTTGTCTATGTATCCACACATGTATCTGAGTTTCCTATCAATACAATTATAGCATGGATAATAAACGATTATCATGAACAAGGAAATATAATAATAACCAATTTATTATTGCCTCTAGGGCATATTTCCAACAGTCTCCCACTTGCACTAGAGTCAATAATCTAGTTACATTGTGATGAATCGAACACCCATGGAATTCTGGTGTTGATCATGTTTTGCTCTAGGGAGAGGTTTAGTCAACGGATCTGCTATATTCAGGTCCGTATGTACTTTACAAATATCTATGTCTCCATCTTGAACATTTTCACGAATGGAGTTGAAGCGACGCTTGATGTGCCTTGTCTTCTTGTGAAACCTGGGCTCCTTGGCAAGTGCAATAGCTCCAGTGTTGTCACAGAAGAGTTTGATTGGCCCCGACGCATTGGGTATGACTCCTAGGTCGGTGATGAACTCCTTCACCCAAATTGCTTCATGTGCTGCCTCCGAGGCTGCCATGTACTTCCGCTTCACATGTAGATCCCGCCACGACGCTCTGCTTGCAACTGCACCAGCTTACTGCCCCACCATTCAAAATATACACGTATCCGGTTTGTGACTTAGAGTCATCCAGATCTGTGTCGAAGCTAGCGTCGACGTAACCCTTTACGACGAGCTCTTCGTCACCTCCATAAACGAGAAACATTTCCTTAGTCCTTTTTCAGGTACTTTAGGATATTCTTGACCGCTGTCCAGTGTTCCATGTCGGGATTACTTTGGTACCTTCCTACCAAACTTACAACAAGGTTTACATCAGGTCTGGTACACAGCATGGCATACATGATAGACTCTATGGCCGAGGCATAGGGGAGGACACTCATCTTTTCTCTATCTTCTGCCGTGGTCGGGCATTGAGCTGTGCTCAATCTCATACCTTGCAACACAGGCAAGAACCCCTTATTGGACTGATCCATATTGAACTTCTTCAATATCTTGTCAAGGTACGTACTTTG
This sequence comes from Triticum urartu, assembly GCF_003073215.2. Classification (NCBI taxonomy): domain Eukaryota; kingdom Viridiplantae; phylum Streptophyta; class Magnoliopsida; order Poales; family Poaceae; genus Triticum; species Triticum urartu. The sequence goes on along the minus strand of NC_053028.1, from coordinate 507,973,509 downwards.
TGAAAGACCAATGAGGCGTCTCGATCTATCTCTATAGATCTTGATGCCTAATATATAAGCAGCCTTTCCAACATCCTTCATTGAAAAACACTTGTTCAAGTATGCCTTTATGCTTTCCAAGAATTCTATATCATTTCCCATCAATAGTATGTCATCCAAATATAATATGAGAAATGCCACAGAGCTCCCACTCACTTTCTTGTAAAAACAGGCTTCTCCATAAGTCTGCGTAAACCCAAACGCTTTGATCATCTCATCAAATCGAATGTTCCAACTCCGAGATGCTTGCACCAGCCCATAGATTGAGCATTGGAGCTTGCACACCTTGTCAGCATTCTTAGGATCGACAAAACCTTCCGGCTGCATCATATACAATTCTTCCTTAAGGAAACCATTAAGGAATGCCGTTTTGACGTCCATTTGCCATATCTCATAATCATAGAATGCGGCAATTGCTAACATGATTCGGACGGACTTCAGCTTCGCTACGGGTGAGAAAGTCTCATCGTAGTCAACCCCTTGAACTTGTCGATAACCCTTAGCGACAAGCCGAGCCTTATAGATAGTCACATTACCATCCGCGTCTGTCTTCTTCTTAAAGATCCATTTATTTTCTATTGCTCGTCGATCATCGGGCAAGTCAGTCAAAGTCCATACTTCATTTTCATACATGGATCCTATCTCGGATTTCATGGCTTCCAGCCATTTGTTGGAATCTGGGTCCGCCATTGCTTCTTCATAGTTCGAAGGTTCACCATTGTCTAACAACATGTTATCCAGGACAGGGTTGCCGTACCACTTTGGTGCGGAATGTGTCCTTGTGGACAGACGAAGTTCAGTAGCAACTTGATCTGAAGTTTCATGATCATCATCATTAATTTCCTCTCTAGTTGGTGCAGGCACCTCAGAAACATTTTCTTGAGCTGCGCCACTCTCCGGTTCAAGAGGCAATACTTCATCAAGTTCTACTTTCTCCCACTTAATTCTTTCGAGAGAAACTCTTTCTCTAGAAAGGATCCATTCTTGGCAACAAAGATCTTGCCTTCAGATCTGAGGTAGAAGGTATACACAATAGTTTCTTTAGGGTATCCTATGAAGACACCTTTTTCCGATTTGGGTTCGAGCTTTTCAGGTTGAAGTTTCTTGACATAAGCATCGCATCCCCAAACTTTCAGAAACGACAGGTTAGGTTTCTTACCAAACCACAATTCATACGGTGTCGTCTCAACGGATTTCGACGGAGCCCTATTTAAAGTGAATGCGGTAGTATCTATAGCATAACCCCAAAATGATAGCAGTAGATCGGTAAGAGACATCATAGATCGCACCATATCCAATAGGGTTCGATTACGACGTTCGGACACACCATTACGCTGTGGTGTTCCAGGCGGCGTGAGTTGTGAAAATATTCCACATTTCCTTAAGTGCGTGCCAAATTCGTGACTCAAATATTCTCCCCCATGATCTGATCGTAAGAACTTGATTTTCCTGTCACGTTGATTCTCAACCTCACTCTGAAATTCCTTGAAATTTTAAAAGGTCTCAGACTTGTGTTTCATTAAGTAGACATACCCATATCTACTCAAGTCATCAGTGAGGGTGAGAACATAATGATAGCCACCGCGAGCCTCTACACTCATTGGACCGCACACATCAGTATGTATGATTTCCAATAAGTTGGTTGCTTGCTCCATTGTTCTGGAGAACGGAGTCTTGGTCATTTTTCCCATGAGGCATGGTTCACACGTGTCAAATGATTCATAATCAAGAGACTCCAAAAGTCCATCTGCATGGAGTTTCTTCATGCGTTTGACACCAATGTGACCAAGGCGGCAGTGCCACAAGTATGTGGGACTATCATTATCAACCTTACACCTTTTGGCATTCACACTATGAATATGTGTAACATCACATTCGAGATTAAATAAGAATAAACCATTGACCAGCGGGGCATGACCATAAAACATGTCTCTCATATAAATAGAACAACCATTATTCTCAGATTTAAATGAGTAGCCATCTCGCATTAAACGAGATCCAGATACAATGTTCATGCTCAAAGCTGGTACTAAATAACAATTATTGAGGTTTAAAACTAATCCCATAGGTAAATGTAGAGGTAGTGTGCCGATGGCGATCACATCGACCTTGGAACCATTCCCGACGCGCATCGTCACCTCGTCCTTCGCCAGTCTCCGTTTATTCCGCAGTTCCTGTTTTCAGTTACAGATATGAGCAACTGCACCGGTATCAAATACCCAGGAGCTACTACGAGCGCTGGTTAGGTACACATCAATAACATCTATATCACATATAGGTATTGCCGGCCTTCTTATCCGCTAAGTACTTGGGGCAGTTCCACTTCCAGTGACTGTTTCCCTTGCAATAAAAGCACTCAGTCTCAGGCTTGGGTCTATTGTTTGGCTTCTTCCTGACAGCTTGCTTACCGGGCGCGGCAACTCCCTTGCCGTCCTTCTTGAAGTTCTTTTTACCCTTGCCTTTCTTGAACTTAGTGGTTTTATTCACCATCAACACTTGATATTCCTTTTTGATTTCCACCTCCGCTGATTTCAGAATTGAATATACCTCAGGAATGGTCTTTTCCATCCCCTGCATATTTAAGTTCATCACAAAGCTCTTGTAGCTAGGTGGGAGCGACTGAAGGATTCTGTCAACGACCGCATCATCCGGGAGATTAACTCCCAGCTGAGACAAGAAGTTGTGCAACCCAAACATTTTGAGTATGTGCTCGCTGACGGAACTATTCTCCTCCATCTTACAACTGTAGAACTTGTCGGAGACTTCATATCTCTCGACTCGGGCATGAGCTTGGAAGACCATTTTCAGCTCTTGGAACATCTCATATGCTCCGTGTTGCTCAAAACACTTTTGGAGCCCCGGTTCTAAGCTGTAAAGCATGCCGCACTGAACCAGGGAGTAATCATCACTACGCGTCTGCCAAGCGTTCATAATGTCTTTTTATGCTGGGAAAACAGGTGCTTCACCTTGCGGTGCATCAAGGACATATGCTTTCCTGGCAGCTATGAGGATAATCCACATGTTACGGACCCAGTCCGTGTAGTTGATGCCATCGTCTTTCAGCTTGGTTTTCTCTAGGAACGCGTTGAAGTTGAGGGCAACATTAGCGTGGGCCATTTGATCTACAAGACATATTGCAAAGATTTTTAGACTATGTTCATGATAATTAAGTTCATCTAATCAAATTATTAAATGAACTCCCACTCAGATAGACATCCCTCTAGTCATCTGAGTGATACATGATCCGAGTCAACTAGGCTGTGTCCGATCATCACGTGAGACGGACTAGTCATCATCGGTGAACATTTTCATGTTGATAGTATCTTCTATACGACTCATGTTCGACCTTTCGATCTTCCGTGTTCCGAGGCCATGTATGTACATGCTAGGCTCGTCAAGTCAACCTAAGTGTATTGCGTGTGTAAATCTGGCTTACACCGGTTGTATGCGAACGTTAGAACCTATCACACCCGATCATCATGTGGTGCTTCGGAACAACGGACCTTAGCAACGGTGCACAATTAGGGGGGACACTTTCTCGAAATTATTGCGAGGGATCATCTTATTTATGCTACCGTCGTTCTAAGTAAATAAGATGTAAAACATGATAAACATCACATGCAATCAAATAGTGACATGATATGGCCAATATCATTTTGCTCCTTTTGATCTCCATCTTCGGGGCGCCATGATCATCATCGTCACCGGCATGACACCATGACCTCCATCATCATGATCTCCATCATCGTGTCTTCATGAAGTTGTCTCGCCAACTATTACTTCTACTACTATGGCTAACGGTTAGCGATAAAGTAAAGTAATTACATGACGTTTATGTTGACACGCAGGTCATAAATAAATTAAGACAACTCCTATGGCTCCTAGCGGTTGTCATACTCATCGACATGTAAGTTGTGATTCCTATTACAAGAACATGATCAATCTCATACATCACATATATCATTCATCCCATCCTTTTGGCCATATCACATCACACGACATATGTTGCAAAAACAAGTTAGACATCCTCTAATTGTTGTTGCAAGTTTTACATGGCTGATATAGGTTTCTAGCAAGAACGTTTCTTACCTACGCCAAAACCACGACGTGATATGCCAATTTCTATCTACCCTTCATAAGGACCCTTTTCATCGAATCCGATCCGACTAAAGTGGGAGAGACAGACACCCGCTAGCCACCTTATGCAACTAGTGCATGTCAGTCGGTGGAACCAGTCTCACGTAAGCGTACGTGTAAGGTCGGTATGGGCCGCTTCATCCCACAATGCCGCCGAATCAAGATAAGACTAGTAATGGCAAGTAAATTGAAAAAATCGACGCCCACAACAACTTGTGTTCTACTCGTGCATAGAAACTACGCATAGACCTAGCACATGATGCCACTGTTGGGGATCTTAGCAGAAATTTGAAATTTTCTACGCATCACCAAGATCAATCTATGGAGTCATCTAGCAACGAGAGGGAGAGGAGTGCATCTACATAAGCTTGTAGATCGCGAGCAGAAGGGTTCAAGAGAACGGGGTTGATGGAGTCGTACTCGTCGTGATCCAAATCACCGATGATCCAAGCACCGAACGGACGGCACCTCCGCGTTCAACACATGTACGGAACGGAGACGTCTCCCACGCCTTGATCCAGCAAGGAGGAGGGAGAGGTTGAGGAAGAGAGCTCCCACAGCAGCACGACAGCGTGGTGGTGGTGGAGCGGCAGTACTCCGGCAGGGCTTCGCCAAGCTCTTAACGGAGGAGGAGAGGTGTTGGGGAGGGGAGGGGCAGTGCCTATGATGTGGTGTGCAGCCCTCCCCTTGCCCCTCTATTTATAGGGTAAGGAGGAAGGGGGCCGGCCCCCTCTAGATGAGATCTAGAGGGGGGAGGCCAAGGGGGTGGCTTGCCCCCCAAGGAAGGGGGGGCGCCCCCTCTAGGGTTGCCCCCCCAACCCTAGGCGCATCGGCCCAAGGGGGGATGTGCCCATCCCACTTGGGGCTTGTTCCCTTTCCTCTACGGCCCATGAGGCCCTCCGAGAGAGGTGGCCCCTCCCGGTTGACCCCCGGAACCCCTCCGGTGGCCCCAGTACAATATTGATATGCCCCCGAACCTTTCTGGTGACCGTATGACAACTTCCTATATATAAATCTTCACCTCCGGACCATTCCGAAACTCCTCGTGACGTCCGGGATCTCATCCGGGACTCCAAAAAACATTCGGTAATCACATACAAGTCTTCCTAATAACCCTAACGTCATCGAACCTTAAGTGTGTAGACCCTACGGGATCGGGAACCATGCAGACATGACCGAGACAACTCTCCGGCCAATAACCAACAGCGGGATCTGTATACCCATGTTGACTCCCACATGTTCCACGATGATCTCATCGGATGAACCACAATGTCGAGGATTCAAGCAATCCTGTATACAATTCCATTTGTCAATCGGTACGTTACTTGCCCGAGATTCGATCGTTGGTATCCCAATACCTCGTTCAATCTCGTTACCGGCAAGTCACTTTACTCTTTTGGTAACACATCATCCCATGACCAACCCTTAGTCACATTGAGCTCATTACGATGATGTCTTACCGAGTGGGCCTAGAGATACCTCTCCATCATACGGAGTGACAAATCCCAGTCTCGATTCAAGCCAACCCAACAGACACTTTCGGAGATACCCGTACTCCACCTTTATAGTCACCTAGTTACGTTGTGACGTTTGGCACACCCAAAGTATTCCTACAGTATCCGGGAGTTGCACAATCTCATGGTCTAAGGAAAAGATACTTGACATTAGAAAAGCTTTAGCAGACGAACTACATGATCTTGCTCTATGCTTAGGATTGGGTCTTGTCCATCACATCATTCTCCTAATGATGTGATCCCACTATCAATGACATCCAATGTCCATGGTCAGGAAACCGTAACCATCTATTGATCAACGAGCTAGTCAAGTAGAGGCTCACTAGGGACATATTGTGGTCTATGTATTCACACATGTATTACGATTTCTGGATAACACAATTATAGCATGAACAATAGACAATTATCATGAACAAGGAAATATAATAATAACCATTTTATTATTGCCTCTAGGGCATATTTCCAACAGCTATATCTCCCACGTGTCGAAGCACGACTTAGAGGCATAACCACATTGAAAGCAATGTCGCAAGTGAGGTAATCTTCACAACAACCCATGTAATAAATAAGGGAAAAGAGTAACATAGTTGGCTTACACTCGCCATGTCACACAATAACATAAATAGCATTAAATTCATCCAGTTACACTCAAGGTCCGACTACGGAACCAAAATGAAGATAAACCCCAAGTGCAACAAAGTCCCCGATCGCCCCAATTGGGCACCACTACTGATCGTCTAGAAAGGAAACGTAGTATCATCCTGAGTCCTCATCGAACTCCCACTTGAGCTCAGTTGAATCACCTGGAGCAGTATCACCAGTCCCTGCATCTGTTTTTGAAGTAATCTGTGAGTCACTGGGACTCAGCAATCTCACACCCTCACGATCAGGACTATTTAAGCTTATAGGAAGGGTAAAAGGTATGATGTGGAGCTGCAGCAAGAAACTAGCATATATGGTGGCTAACATACGCAAAAGAGAGCGAGAAGAGGAGGCAAAGGCACGATTGATGAACTATGATCAAGAAGTGATCCTAGAACAACCTATGATCAAGAATAACACGAGACCGTGTTCTCTTCTCGGACTCCGCCGAAAAGAGACCGTCACGGCCACACACTCAGTTGATTCATTTTAATTAAGTTAAGTTTAAGGTTTTCTACAACCGGACATTAACAATTCCCATCTGCCTATAACCGCGGGCACGGCTTTTGAAAGTTCAAATCCCTGCAGGGGTGTCCCAACTTAACCCATCACAAGCTCTCACAGTCAACGAAGGATATTCCTTCTCCCAAGATAATCCGATCAGACTCGGAGTCCCGGTTACAAGACATCTCGACAATGGTAAAACTAAACCAGCAAAGCCAGCCGAATGTGTCGACAAATCCCAATAGGAGTTGCACATATCTAGTTCTCAGGACATACTGGATTGTCCAAGGTTCCGGTAGGCCAGCCCAGAGTTTCCCCTGGTGGCCACCGGCAGCTGACAGGTTGGACCAACACTCAAAGGAGCACTGGCCCGGGGGTTTAAATAAAGATGACCCTTGAGTCTGCGGAACCCAAGGGAAAAAGAGGCTATGTGTCAAATGGTAAAACCAATGTTGGGCATTTCTGGAGGAGTTTTATTCAAGGCGAACTGTCAAGGGGTTCCCATTATAACCCAACCGTGTAAGGAACGCAAAATCAAGGAACATAACACCGGTATGACGGAAACTAGGGCGGCAAGAGTGGAACAAAACACCAGGCATAAGGCCGAGCCTTCCACCCTTTACCAAGTGTATAGGTGCATTGAAAATAGACAAGATATAATAATGATATCCCAACAATAGACATGTTCCAACAAGGAACAAACTCCAAACTTCACCTGCAACTAGCAACGCTATAAGAGGGGCTGAGCAAAGCAGTAACATAGCCAAACAACAGTTTGCTAGGACAAGGTGGGTTAGAGGTTTCACATGGCAATATGGGAGGCATGATAAGCAAGTGGTAGGTATCGTAGCATAGGCATAGCAAAAGAGCAAGCATCTAGCAAGCACAGATAGAAGTGATTTCGAGGGTATGGTCATCTTGCCTGCAAAGTTCTCCAAGTTGACTTGATCCTCATAAGCGTACTCAACGGGCTCCTCGATCACGTACTTGTCTCCCGGCTCTACCCAAGCAAGAACAACAAGCAAAGGGAGACACAATCAACCACGTGCAATGCACAAACAACATGATGCAAAACATGGTATGATATGCGGGATGCGATATGCGATGCATATGCATGATTCGGAAAGGAAAGATTGAACCTGGCCTCAACTTGGAAAACCAAGAGTTCCACTGGAAAGAGGAGTTGATTTCGGTCGAAGTCGATATAAAGATCACCGGAATCGGATCCACGGTTTGGAAATGACAAGCAAAACAAATATGGCACTGGTCTGCGATTAACAGCACGAGGCCATCTAAATGCATCAAGAACAACATGCTACATCACTCTAACATAGCAAAAAATACATGGCAGGGATCAACTCAAGATGCTTGACAAAAGATGAACACTGAGCTATGGCTAATTCACTCAATAACAGGTTCAAACAAGCATGGCAAAAGTGCAAAAGATAACAGGTTACAGACTTAGTGAAATAAACAACATGTCAGGAATTTAACATCAGGAAGCAATGTTTAGAGCACGATAACAACATGCTACAGGAACATAACATGGCAAAGCAAGGCATGGCATGAAGCTACTCAAAGCATATAACAAAAGTCCCTTACTGACCATAAGCCAAAAGGGATCAGAAAATACAATGGCAACCATGTGAACATAGCAATTATCGTTAACAGATTCAGACTTGGTGAAATTTCAGGACATGGCAAAACAGATTCATGTTGGCATGTTAACAAGCTTGATTAACTCACTACATAGCATAACATGGAATGAAATAAATCTAGCATGGAGTAGGCATGAAAATGAAGCTATCCTTGTGCAAAACAACCTCATAGCATGCTTGAAATAAACCACACAAAAATGACAAGACAACATCATGATGTAAAATGACATGTTTATGAACTTGCTCAAATGCAGAAACTAATGCCACCACTGGGTTGGTGGGATTTTTCTACCCCAATAACATAAATAATATGTTGGGGTTGCTGTAGATAAATCCCCACAAATGCTCTAAGATGCAAATTGCCTAAAAAGGAAAATAGACAGAAAAGGAAAATGCCTAAAACGGAAACATCCCGATCTGGACTTACCAGATAAGGAAAGGCCCGAATCGGAAAGAACCCAAAATGGACAAATGCCCGTTTGGGTTTAAAACAGGGGTGTGCAGATGACATGTGGGCCCGTGGGTCCCACGTGTCATGTGAGAGAAAGCGTGTGCGAGTGTGGGGCTGGCCGGTGGGCCTGGCGAGATGCGAGGCTGGCATGTGGGTCCGGCTTGGGGCCCACGAGGCGGTGATGCAAGCGCGCGGGAGCAGGGGAAAACAGAGGAGGGTCGGCGGCGACCGAGCGCAGCGGAGGCCTCGCCAGAGTTGCTCCGGTAGCCTAGCGGAGCGGCGGAAGGGCGCAAAAGAATCATGGGAGGATCCCGCGTCTGCGAGTGCTGCTAGGTGAACCGAGCGATGATGGAGTTGACGCCGGCGGTGAGCTACAGAGGCGGCGATGGCGCGGACGCACGCGGCTAAGCGGACAACTACACGAGCATCTAAGGGCGTTGATCGAACCTATTCTAAGTGGAGAACACGACGGACACACGCACACGGGCAACGGGGGATGGAGCACTCGCCGGAGACGAGGTCCGACTACAGTGACTCGGGTGGACGGCGCGGGAGCAGCTAAGGCATGCAAAAGAGGGGGCGATAGGCATGGGACTGCACAGGGGCTTACCACGAGCACGATCGTCTGCTCGGATGGCCGGGAGATGGACGGAGATGAGCACGACGGCGATCGAACACCTACGGGTGCTGCGGGGAAGAAGAGGAACGAGACGGCTCCGTCTTGGCGTGCCGAGGGGAAGTAGTGGACACCGGGGACGTAGTCGACTTAGGGGAGGAAGACGGACATGATCGCCGGGGTGGAGGTGGTCGAAGATCACGCCGGCGATGAGCTCACGCTCCCAGAAGCGCTCGGGACATGGCCAAAACGATGGATCTGGTGGCTAAACCTACCAATCGACGGCGGCGGCGGAGGAGGGAAACCCTAGGAGTGGCAGGGGACAAGGAGTGGTGGCTTAACAGGGGCTAGGGTGAGCGGCGCGAGTTCACGCGCTCTCGGGCGCGGGGTCCCCATGGCGACGGCGAGAGGAAAGGGAAAAGGTGGGTTCAATCTACAGGGCGGCACCGATAGGTTGGGCTGAGGCGACCACGTGGCAAGAGGCTAGAGGGGGTGCGGGCGTGCGCGGGTGAGAAAAAGAGGGAGAGGGGGCCGAGCGGGCTGGCTGGCGCGCTGGGCTCACTGGCGCGGGGCTAGCTGGGCCTGCCTAGGAGGCCAAGGCCTAGTTGGTGCTACTGTTGTTGCTGCTCTGATGCGCTTCTTCTTTTCTTATTTTCTTCAGACAGAAAAACAAAAGGAAAAGCACAGGGGACAAGGAGAGGAGTTTGAGCAATATAAAAATATCCTCATGACCCTGAATTTGTGTAGTATTTGATAAAATTGCTTTGGTAATTTTTAAAGGTAGAAAAGTATTCCAGGTTTGAATTATAATTCAAACTTGATGCATTTTTGAACCCAACCAAAACAATTCTGAAAGAGGTTGCTGGGGATATTACTACTGGAGGTAAACCGGCCTTAAGTAGCCGGGTTGACTCTTTGAAGATTAGAAGCCCATGAAGATGTAAGGATGCTGGCGCTTTACAGAGGGCCCAAAGGCGAGTTACAGTATGTAAATGTAAACCGGCCTAGTCATGTAACTTGTATAGTAAGATAGAAAGAGAGAGGCCGAACCGGATATGTTTATAAACCGGCTTCGGGACTCTGTAGCCCGGCGGGCGTCAACCTATGTATATAAAGGGACGACCCGGCCGCGGTTTAGGGACAGACAACAACAACTCGAGAGCCAGACAAAGCGGATTCGCTCCCTGGCCTTCGAAACCCTAGCAATACCAATCACAACTAGACGTAGGCTTTTACCTTCATCGAAGGGGCCAAACTAGTATAAACTCCCGTGTCCCCTTGTCCGGTTTAACCCCTTTAAGCTAACCCATTGCGATGGCTCCACGACTAAGTCCTTTCACGAGGACATCTGCCGTGACAAACCCACGACAGTTGGCGCCCACCGTGGGGCTATCGCACGATGATTTTGAGTTCTTGAAGGGCAGCTTCGATGGACTCAAGGGATATGCTGTGGGCCGGATGACGAAGAGTCGTCGTGGCAAGCTCTACATCGACAACGCAGGATGGGGTCCCGAGGCCGATTCAATCGAATACGGGTACCGGGTCCCCTTTGGTGGGATTCCCGTCTTCATCGGCAAGATCGGTGAACCGGCCCCCAAGCCGGACATCTGCACCGACATCATCGAAACGGCTCGGCGTGCAAGTTCATCGCCGGTTCAGCCCGAGGCCAGGCATGTTTTCGTAGGTGTCGTCCATGGATCAGGGTATGAGGACGGACCGGTGTCGGATGGAGAAACCGTAGTCTGCTCTGATGACGAGTCTTCTGGAGAAACCGAATTGCTTTACCAGTTGCAGGACGGCTGGATTGAGGGAGGATTTGAGGGCAACAGTATTCCAGATTCCCCTGGTCTGCCAAACCGGGCCGCCATCTTCATGGCCGGCACACAATCGGCGCCTCATTCATCTACCGCCGCAGCAATGCTCTCCGGTTCAACAACGGCCACACCAGCAGGGGCAGGAAGCTCGGCGCCACCTCCGGCCCAAGTCTTGTCTGATTTGTTCGACGCTCTGGCAACATTGATGTCCGCGAGGTAGACGCAGCAGCCAGGGATCAGCACGATGCGGATATTGCAAAGGTGAAAGATCATATAGCCCAGGCCAAAGCGGACCTGGCAGCAGAGAACGCCAGGATGGCTACAGAGCGGGCCGAGTTGGAAGCACAGGCTTATCGGATTAGACTGGATCAGAATGCTTCAGAGGAAGTCATGAGAAGAAGGTACCGATCACGTCTCCCGTCGGTTTATGAGCCACAGAATCTTTTCAACACGCCAGGTGCAGGAGCTGGTAACCAACCCACACTAAACCGGGCGGGGGCGCCGGGAGCAGGAGCGCCGGTTCAGCCGCGCACGACGGAGCTGCCTCGCCAGAACAACATTGTACCATCAACGCCGCCCGGGCATTATTCCAACCCGTTGGACAACATTGTGGCCACTGCGTCACGCCTGGCGGCCCTCCCAACCGACAGCGAGTTACCAGTTGCAGTGGAAGCACGTCGGGCCAGGGATCTCCTTCAGACAGCACTAAATCAACAGCAAGCATATTCACACAGCCCTGAGAGAATTCACTCCACTCCCCGCCCAAGCCGGAGTTATAGCAGACACGTGGAAGACGAACCGCCCGTGTCCAGTAGTGCACACCGCCGAAATTCGCCACGAGGGAACAACCCGGTTGGGGGAGGTGCTAATGCGCAAGATGTTGTGGACCATGGCTGCGCACGTTGAGAGGCCGAGTTGACAGCTCGACACGAGGCACGACAGCATACTCCGGTTCACCCCACTGCCTCCATGGAGCCAGGGGCGATGTTCAGTTCCTTAGGGGTACCGTGTTTATCTCCTGCTTTGCGTAATGTGCGACTACCCAAGGATTTCAAGGGACCTCGTAAGGTACCAAATTATACCGCTGATTTGCAGCCAGAGGCGTGGGTGGAGAGCTATGAGATGGCAATGGAGATGTTAGATGTGGACGAGGCGGTGTGTGCTAAATATTTCACCATGATGTTGGAAGGAACAGCTCGCACTTGGTTGAAGAGCTTGCCGACCAACTCTATTGGGTCATGGGCCGAACTGAAGCACCGGTTTATCCAGAACTTTAAGGATACGTGTAAGCAGCCGATGTCAATTGTAGATCTGGCCGCTTGTGTCCAAGAGGAAGGGGAGTCCACGACCCATTGGGTCAAATGGGTCTCGGCGATTTTGCATTCGTCAGATCGTATCAACGTAGACACCGCAGTGTTAACGTTAGAGGGTAATTGCCATTTCAAACCGTTGAAACAGAAGTTGGGAAGGCTCAAACGTCACTGCAACGACATGTCAACACTCATGGCCGCTTTGGTTAAATACGCCGATTCAGATAATACCAAGGATCCGGATTCAGAGGAGGACAAACCGGAGAAGGGTAAGAAGACCGGCAATGCCAAAGGCCAACAACACAATCCGGCAGGCCATGGAAACGCTGGTAAGCGCAAGGCCGACAGTGGTTTGGACTTTGTCGCAAATACCAATGCGCAGGAGAATGGCCAGCGCCGTAAAGGCAAGCAGCCCCAGAGGGGTGGAGGTCCAGGCAACAATTTGGAGCGTATGTTAAATCAGCCCTGTCCAAAGCATGGATCGAAGGAGAAACCGGCATCACATCTCTGGAAAGATTGTTATATCATGCGGGATTTCAAGAATTCCAATATGTTCCAATATGACAACGGCCCGCCCGGCAGATCAGGAGGAGGTTTCCACGGGCCGGGTTACGGAGGCGGTGGTTCCGATTCAGGGTTTCCAGGCAATCAAACCGGACACGTCAATCAAGGACACCAAGGCAACCAGGGAGGTTACAACCATCAGGGGAGTCAGCAGCAGCAGCAGTCGGGTTATCAGAGCAATCCCAAATAGCTGAACAGCGGGCAATATCATGTCTTCACTACTAGTTTGTGCAAACGTGATCAAAAGCTTCACAAAAGGGTAGTCAACTCTGTTGAGCCAGCAGTACCTCAGTATTTACGCTGGTCGGAGCAACCTATTTTGTGGAGCAGAGAGGATCGCCTGCCCCGGGTTGATAATCCAGGTCATTTGGCCTTGGTGGTAGCCCCTCAAGTTGGGGGATACAAGTTCACTAAAGTGCTCATGGATGGGGGAAGTAGTATCAATATTTTGTATTATGATACATTCCGCCGTATGGGGTTGACAGATAAGGATCTTAAACCGTCGAATACGGTATTTCATGGTGTGGTGCCTGGTAAGTCTGCATATCATGTTGGTAAGATAGCTTTGGAGGTAGCTTTTGGAGATGACTACGATTCAAGGTCAGAAACAGTGACATTTGAGGTGGTGAAAATCAAAAGTCCGTACCACGCTCTGTTTGGGCGGTTGGTTTATGCTAAGTTTATGGCAAGGCCATGTTATGTTTACCTGCAGCTTAAAATGCCAGGTCATAAGGGGACTATCACAGCACATGGAAGTAGAAAGATTGCTTTGGAGTGTGAAGAAGGCGATGCGGGTTATGCTGAGTCGGTTTGTGCCACGGAGGAGTTAAAATTCTATAAGGAGCAAGTTGATCCAGCAGACATGACCTCCTTAAAAAAAGCAAACCACAGAACATGATCCAACATTGAAGTTCAAATCAGCTACAGACACTAAGATGGTTGACTTTGTCCCTGGCGATTCATCCAAACAGTTCAGCATCAGCGCTAACCTGGATCCCAAATAGGAAAGCACGCTCATCGAGTTCATCCGTGAGAATCGGGACATCTTTGCATGGAAACCTTCTGACATGCCAGGTGTACCGAGAGAACTCGCTGAGCACACACTCAACATTGATCCGAAATTCAAACCGGTCCGACAGTTCCTCCGCCGCTTCAACAAGGAAAGGCGCAAGGCTATAGGTGAAGAGGTCGCCCGTTTGTTGGCTGCTGGGTTTATTGTTGAAGTTTTTCATCCAGAGTGGTTAGCCAATCCGGTGCTGGTTCTTAAGAAAACGGCACTTGGCGCATGTGTGTGGACTACACAGGTTTAAACAAGGCTTGCCCTGCAGACCCCTTTGCTCTCCCTCGCATTGATTAGATAATTGATGCTACGACGATTTGTGACCGTTTGTGTTTTTTGGATGCTTACTCTGGTTATCATCAGATCAAAATGGCAGTTAAGGACCAGGAGAAGACAGCCTTTATAACTCCCTTTGGAGCCTTCTGCTATGTTTCCATGCCCTTTGGACTCAAGAGTGCCCAGGCAACTTACCAGCGATGTGTTCAGAATTTCCTTCATAAGCAAATTGGGTGCAATGTCCATGCGTATGTAGATGATATTGTGGTCAAATCCAGAAAGGAGGAGACTTTGATAGATGATCTACGGGAAACTTTTGACAATCTCCGGGTCTACAAGATGATGCTCAATCCGGAGAAGTGTGTTTTTGGTGTCCCGGCAGGCAAGCTCTTAGGATTTCTGGTTTCAAACAGAGGCATTGAGGCTAATCCGGAAAAGATTGCAGCGAGTATGTCCTTGGCTAAACCGGCGTGTATTGATGATGTGCAACGGCTGGCCGGCCGGATTACAGCCTTGAGCCGGTTTATCAGCCGCCTTGGAGAGAAGGCCATCCCCTTATATCAGATGCTCAAGAAAACAAATAACTTTGTCTGGAGTGAAGCAGCTGATAAGGCATTTGAAGATCTGAAGAAACAGCTCGTGGAACCGCCTGTGTTGGCAGCACCGATCGATAAAGAGCCATTATTATATGTGGCTGCTAATGCCCGGGCTGTCAGCGTAGCCATTGTGGTAGAGCGCAAGGAGCCTGGCAAAGAGTATCCAGTTCAATGGCCGGTTTATTATATCAGTGAGGTGCTCATTGAGTCAAAGCAGAGGTATCCGCATTGGTAGAAACTGGTGTATGGGGTATTTATGGCAAGCTGGAAGCTCAAACACTATTTTCAGGGCCATCCTATCACAATAGTCAGTTCATCTCCTCTGGGCGACATCATTCAAAACAGAGAGGCAACTGGTCGGATTGCCAAGTGGGCCATTGAGCTTGGACCCCACGGGCTCAAATATATACCCCGCACGGCGATCAAGTCCCAGGCACTCGTAGATTTCATCAACGATTGGACGGAGTTACAGGCACCTGAGGAAAAACCAGATAATACATATTGGACTATTCATTTTGATGGGTACAGACAACTAGAGGGTTCGGGGGCTGGAGTCGTATTAACTTCCCCACGAGGTGATAAGTTTTGTTATTTCCTCCACTTAATGTTCCCTTGTACTAACAATGCAGCTGAATATGAGGCTTTACTCCACGGTCTTCGGATGGCTAAAGAGATGAATTTGAGCCGGGTTAAGTGCTTCGGCGATTCAAATCTAGTGGCTCAGCAAGTGTCTGGCACTTGGGATTCTAAGGACCCACTCATGGCTGCATATCGGCGAGAGGTGGACACAGTGGCTGGTCACTTTAAAGGTTATCAGGTGGACCATATAGACCGGTGGAAGAATGAAGCGGAGGACGCTTTAAGTTGTCTTGGTTCCCAACGTAAACCGGTTCCGCCCAATGTCTTTCTTGATGTGTTGCACAATCCGTTAGTCAAAATAACAACCGAAGAAGATTTGGCTGTTCCTCATCCGGAGGCTCAGTTGGTGGCAGCTCTGCATGCCATACCGGATTGGACGATCCCATATCTGGATTACATGAACCGGGGCGAGTTACCAGCTGAGGAAACGTTGGCTCCACAGATAATCCGGCGTTCCAAGTCCATGACCATACTCAACGGGGAGTTACATCGTTATAGTGTTTCAGGAGCGATTCAACGATGCGTTTCTCCTCAAGAAGGTTGTGAGATTTTGCGAGAAATTCATGAAGAGGATTGCGGTCACCACGCCAGTTTTAAGTCGTTGGTTGCTAAAGCTTTTCACCACGGTTTTTACTGGTTGACGGCGCATGCTGATGCGGAGGATTTAGTCAAAAGATGTGATGGATGTCAAAAGTTTGCCCGCCGTGCGCACGTTCCGGCTCAAGAGTTGCGGATGATTCCAATTACGTGGCTGTTTGCCACTTGGGGGCTGGATATGGTTGGACCCTTCAAGCGCTCCAAGGACAAGAAGACCCATCTATTAGTAGCAGTTGATAAATTCACTAAATGGGTAGAGGCAGAGCCAGTCAGCAAGTGTGATGCAGCCACGGCGGTTCAATTCATGAAAAAGGTGATATTCCGGTTTGGCTTTCCACATAGCATTATAACAGATAATGGCACTAACTTGTCAAAAGGAGAGATGGAAAAATTCTGTCAACGTGAGCACATCCGGCTTGATCTAGCATCAGTGGCTCACCCCCAATCTAATGGTCAAGTGGAAAGGGCAAATCAAGAAATTCTGCGGGGTATCAAACCAAGGCTTATGGTTCCCTTAAAGCGGACGCCGGGTTGTTGAGTCGAGGAGCTACCTTCTGTGTTATGGAGCATCAACACCACACCCAATAGGTCTACGGGTTACACGCCTTTCTTCATGGTTTATGGAGCAGAGGCGGTTCTTCCTAGTGACTTCCGTCATGATTCGCCCCGTGTGGCAGCTTATGTTGAAACTGATAATGATAAGGCACGTCAGGATTCTCTGGACCTGTTAGATGAAGAGCGGGATCTTGCAGCAGCGCGTTTGGCGATTTATCAACAAGATCTTCGACGTTATCACAGCCGCCGGGTTAAAACTAGAACCTTTCAAGAAGGTGATTTGGTGCTCCGGCTCATCCAGGATCAGACTGATATGCACAAGTTATCCCCCCCTTGGGAAGGACCCTTTGTGGTCAGCAAAAATCTGCACAACGGATCCTACTACCTCATTGATGTTTGAGAGCATGAAGACTCACGTCAATCGGAGGAGGAGACAAAACGGCCATGGAACATAGCTCTCCTTCGGCCTTACTATACTTGAAGCCATAGGCTTTTTCACCTATACATATTTATGATAGTGTATATACCATATAATAAACCGGAGCCTCCATTATAAGCGGGGTATCTGTTCTTTCTTATATCATATGTGTGCTTTTACAAGTTAATGGTCAAAGCGGAGTCTTTGTTAAACCGGATTTAGCAGCTGCATAAAGATAAAGAAAATCACTAGGGGGCTTGGTCATGTTTGAACCACAGCTACACCTCTTGATTGGCATTTCAGCCACACAAGGAAAAATTTGTGGAGCCAAAGAGAGTATTGTACACCATACAAACTCAAACATAGGCACACGCTGAGCGTCGCTCACAAAGTTACGTGGGGGCTCTTTTTTGCAAAGCAACAAAGAGTTTGAAAGGAACCTCATAATTGGCTATCAAGCCACGGCTTGGAAGCCTGGTGTATTCACCTAAAACCCCGGGTTAACCTGCCTTCATCAAGTAAGCCACTCCTATCCAGGTAATCCTGGCATGACCCATCGAACGTTTGACAAGTCAATCTTTTACAGACCCTGAACTTGTCATAGTTAAAACAGTGATTGGTTAATTGGAGGCCCATCTTAAAAGGCTTTGTTAAATGGTTTAACTTAGAGGCCTGGCAGCCCATGAAAAGCCTCGATTTGGAGCCTGGTAGCTCGTAAAAAGCCTCACATATTTTCCTATTTGAATTTTGTTTGTTGGCAATCATAAGTATTTTTTGATAAACCGGCATCCTTGATCCGGCTTGCTTTCCAACCACCAGTTGTTGGATCATGATCAATTATAAACCGGTGGTCACTGACCCGGTCTAGTTTGACTAAATCACCAGTGTTATGAAGAAAATCCAGTAGCTATACCGGTCCGGTTTAATAGATAGAACAGCATTATGAAGATGAGATTATCAAACGTATCGGGTTGGTGTTAAACACCTTTGTTGTATACACGTTTGCTCACTCAATAAGGTATGTTATGTACATTATTTTTTGTACAAACACTTGATTATTCAGCTCAAGTACTATATACTTCTTGGATATTATGACATGTTTAGCGGTAAACCGCTAGACACTTTTAAGTTTTTTGTACCCAGGAAGGCAAGTCATCATAGACTATGCATAAAATATATCCTGAAGGGCGGCACAGATTGTCACAAAGGGTTATGAAACATGCTCGATGGCATGGCAGATAAACAAAGTTTCAGCTATCCTATTACATGAAGCTTCAAAGCGGCTCAAACAGTGCCATTGTTTTTCATAGTAGCCATGTAAACCGGCAACCGGATCAGGACTCTTCATCACGACGGTTTGATGGTTGCGGATCAGTTGGGTAGGTACTTCTTCATCCATCCCCAGCCGCTGGAAATCAGCCGTTGACCAATCGATTTTGGTTAAAGCTTGGAACACTGCTTCCTCATGTTTAAGATCAGAAGGGTTAATATCAGGGGCATAAGTGTGCTTACGAGTCGGAGGCACAAGTTCTTTGACTTCATGGATCTCAGCCGGCTGTCTTCTCCCTTCTACATCATAAAACGGTTGAAAATGGGACAAATCGGTGTCCTCGGCCAATTTGCTGGCCGCTGGCCACATCTGTTTGGTCAACCGCCGAAGATCATCATTGTCAAAGTTTGAACCGTCGTCTTTAACGCCTGGATACCCTTTAATGATATCCTCCGCTTCAAGATCTGGAATCCAGGCCTTGGCTCGAATAAGGGTAGTTAATGGTCCGGCTCTTGCAGTGGCTCTTTTCAACTCAGCAATATGCGTTGGTAACATGCCCAGCTTCTCATGGGTTTCCTTAATCAACATTGGCGCCGGTTTGTTATAAGCTGCTATACTAATGGCTCGCTGAGATCCAGAGTATAGCTGCTCAACCAATGTATATGCCGCTTTGAGTTTCATCCGCATATCTGCACCAAGATGAGTGATCCGAGTTCCTGCCAAAGATTTTATCAACATTTTGGTCAGTTTTAAGATTCATTGACTGATGCAACATACATAAGCAGATACTTACTAAAGATAGCAGAGGTCATAGCGTTGATTTGGCGCTTCAAACCGGCTAGTTCTTCGACCACCGGTTTCAGGGCTTCCTCGGCACCTACAGCTCTTATGGTCAAACCAGCTTTTTCGGTTTCCCATGCAGCACGATCTTGATTGAATGATTCTTTCAATTTTTCAATTCCGGCTAGGGCCTGGGTCAGCTCCTCTTTGGCTTTTGCAGCTTCAGCTTGTTGCGACTTCACGTTTTCTTGCAAGTCAGAGTTTTGGGCATCTTTGCTTTTTAGTTCAGCCTGCAACATTGAAGGTATCTTCAACAAAGCAACATATATATGCACTAAGTATAAAGCATATAACAAGTTATCCACTTCATACTTGGGGCTAATGCTTATTTGCTCTCAAATACTACCTTCTATGCAAGTCTCTAGAACAATACAAGCATTATCCTGGACACTTGGGGGCTAATGTACGTTTGTTCTAAACCGGCGGTGTGGATTAAAAACCAAATTAACTTGCCAAGTTAAACAGGCCTTTGGGGACTATGCTACAGAACGTTATCTCATTTTTCAAACATGAGTCTTATCTATGATTGAAGACACGCCTTGGCAAGGATTCATGATGGGATGCTTAAAGTGTTACAAAGACCCGGTTTACGATTGACAATCATAAAACGGCTCCTGGTGGCTACTTGGAATAGTATTCGGCTATAAATCAATGTGCAAGGGAGAAGAATTTACCTCATATCGTTCTTTCATCAAATTCACCAAACCGGCTTCATAATCCCGGTTTGAGTGCAGATGGTTCAAGAAGCCGGAATGAAGCTCATCAGCGTTAAGATGAGCATAGTTTGATAAGTCGCTGCTCCATTTACCTTTATCCCTGGCAATTTGCTCTTCCTTGGCACTATGCTGAGCCAAAATGACGGGATGACCAGGAGAGCTGTGTCCTGCCCCAGTGATAATAACATCATCACCTTGGTCTTCGGGATTTTGGGCGGATGGTGATGAAATTTCAGTATCTTTCATTGGATTAGCCCGGTTTGGTTCTGCCGGTTCAGTGTCAGGGGCGGCAAGCTCAACATCTGTTGGTTCGTCAGTATGTTGGCCGTCAAGGGGCGGATCATTAAAAGTTGTTTGAGGATGGAGGCCTTCCGGTTCACCTGTTTGCTCCAGTTCACCTCTTGGTTCTTCTTCTTCAGCAACAGGGTCTTCTGGCGGATTGGTGACCCGAGCTTTCTTGCTGGGTCTGGCTTTGGCCCTGCAAACAGAATAAAAAGGGTTAACATCATGTTCAAAAGATGTAGGGCGCATTGAAAGGAAAGGTTTTTCATAACTCACCCAGCCATAGTTTTCAAAGGGGGAGTTGAGTTGTTGTCGATTCACCAGAAGAGGAAGGAGGTGTCACCTGATAATTTGAATCGGACGGATTAAGAGGCTGTCTGAAATAACCTGCCTTGGGGTAAGAATGTTCAGAAGTAGGAGAGACCACAGACCAGCGCTTCCGAACCGGGGTATCAGGTAAACCGGTAGAGGTGACCTGTTGGCCACTATGCCGGGTTGTCCAGCGAGCTTCATGCTGTTGAGTCTTCAAAATAAATGTTGGATCCAAGTGAGCAAGAGGATGAGAAAAGCTTACTTTCCAGATTGTTTGGCGAGTTTTTTGTGTTGGCATAGAGTCTGAACCGGAGGAAAGGGTAATTACCTCTACCTCATCAGCCTGACTAGCTTCTGCCTCCTCCTGAGGAAGATCATTGTTAACAAGATGCATAAAAAGAGAGCCAAGTGAGTCAACTTCTACCTCAACTTCTGGGTCATCAGTATCATCATCAAGTTCCATAGTGATCCGGTCAGCCGTTTTCTGTTTTGATGTACATTTTACGGCTTTGGTCTTCGAGCGGGTTGGTTTGACCGCTTTATCTCCAGTTGGTTTTGCCGCTTTCTCTATGGATTTTCGTTTCCAGAAAGGGTCATCACCCTATACATATAAAGAAGAAGGGTTACAGCTTGTATAAGTTAAAGATATTAGAAATGAAGAGGAAGTGTAATACTTACAGCAGGCGGTTTGTTCTTGGTGTAGAAGGGATTCAGACCGGTTTGAATACAGACCAGTTCCGATTCATTCAGAATTTTCTTTACACCTTCAATAACTTCTTCATCAGATAATTGGATGTTGCAATGGCGTTGAGGATCGTCAACTTCACCGGTATATTCGCACATTAAACCGGGACGCCGTCTTAGCGGCAAGATACTCCAGGATATCCAACAGCATACAAAATCCACACCTGTTAAACCATTTGCCATAAAGGCTCGGAGCTTGGCGATTTGAGGAGCGTATTTTGCCCTTTCTGAAGAGCTCAGGCATTGTGGCATTGGGTGAGTATTGGATAATCTATGGTCACAGAAGCCGGGGAGGGGATTTTCATCCTCAGGAGAAGTGTCTCTGCAATAGAACCAGGTTTGGTTCCATTCCTTTGGGTCGCTATGGTGTTTGGCATCAGGAAATTCCACTTCCTTCCGCTTTTGAATCGAGACACCACCAAGCTCTGTGTTTGGGCCATTCACAAACTCTGTGTGCCGGTTTAAGTGAAAGAAATCCCGGAACAATTCTGCAGTTGGTTCTTCTTGTAAATAGGCTTCACAGAAGACTTGGAAATTACATAAGTTGGAGACTGAGTTGGGACCAACATCTTGTGGATGCAATTGGAAGCTGGCAAGTACATCTCGATAAAATTTTGACCCTGGCGGTTTGAAACCACGGCCTATATGGTCAACAAAGATTACCACCTCGCCTTGTCTTGGGGTTGGAGGATTCTCTGTTCCTGGAACTCGCCATTTGATCTCAGTTTTCTTAGGCAGAGAGCCGATGTTAACCATTTCATTCAATTGATCCTCAATAACCAGGGAACGAGCCCAGTTGCAGGCAGTGAATTGTTTGGCCATTGCAAAGCGGACAAACTGAAAATGAAAGGCCAGTTTATAAATTATGCATGATCATACACAAGAGACAAGGGAGTAAGAAACGCACTGATATAATAAATGGTACAACCCGGAGACTAGTATAATGAGAAATAAAGGTAATGCTAGCGCAGGATTGATCAGACACTGTTAAACTGGAGCGTAATTATGAAGGTAACATGCTCTTCCGGTTTATCAGAGGGCTAATGGCATAGACTATTTATCCAATGTCAAATCGCTTATGTTGGTGCGAGGAGAAACAGATCTCACAGTGATGTATAAAACTTTCGGATCTAGAGATAGGACAGAAAAGCAAAAATAATTGTATCTTGAAGGGGTGCAGAACTGAAGCAATTTTTGACAGACAGATTAGTTCTTTGCGCATAAAGATTTGTGATGACCATGGTAGGTAAGCTACGGTAAGAGATGCATCAAGCATGAAGTGTCCATCTATTAAAGGAAGAACAGGGAAGAATAGCACTGATGAACTTCGGAAGAACTGCGAGGAATATCGAAACCCTAGAACAGATCTATGGTGAAAAAAGCAGAGAACTTACCGGAGCTAGTGAGGAAGCGGAAGGGTGCCGCATTTCTCTGGTGCGTTCAGGGCGATGCAGCGGCCGAGGTCGGAGCAGAAACGACGGTCGACGGTGGCGGCGGAGTTCCAGAGGCTGAGCGGCGCGAGGAAGACGATGTGAAGAGGCATGGGGGGAAACGGTGAAAATGACCCCTCGGTCCTATTTATAAGGCGAAGTGAAAATGGCAAGTGCGGGAATCGAGGAGTCCAAAAATTGGATAAGTTAATAAAGGTGTCACCTCGATAACTGGATATATATTAAATGAAGGAAATCTCCGATATCAACGGATGGATGACGTCAGGACGGTTTATCGTAATTTTGAAGTATGACGTCACGACGGTTTACAAGATCAAAAATGAAGACAAGAGAGAAGATTTTTTATAAAGTGTGGAAGATTGACATGAACAAGTTCAAACCAATCTGGGGCCTAATGTTGGGGATATTACTACTGGAGGTAAACCGGCCTTATGTAGCCGGGTTGACTCTTTGAAGATTAGAATCCCATGAAGATGTAAAGATGCTGGTGCTTTACGGAGGGCCCAAAGGCGAGTTACAGTATGTAAATGTAAACCGGCCTAGTCATGTAACTTGTATAGTAAGATAGAAAGAGAGAGGCCGAACCGGATACGTTTATAAACCGGCTTCAGGACTCTGTAGCCCGGCGGGCGTCAACCTATGTATATAAAGGGACGACCCGGCCGCGGTTTAGGGACAGACAACAACAACTCGAGAGCCAGACAAAGCGGATTCGCTCCCTGGCCTTCGAAACCCTAGCAATACCAATCACAACTAGACGTAGGCTTTTACCTTCATCGAAGGGGCCGAACTAGTATAAACTCCCGTGTCCCCTTGTCCGATTTAACCCCTTTAAGCTAATCCGTTGCGATGGCTCCACGACTAAGTCCTTTCACGAGGACATCTGCCATGACAAACCCACGACAGAGGTGAAATTTGGCAGGGGGTTCAAGGCATGGTGCTAGAATTTTGGGGTTGAGCATTAAAGGAGGGGGGTAGAGGTGCACTTGCCAAAGAAAGAAAAGAGGGGAAGAGGTGGTGATGAGTGGAGGGGAAGGATGGTGCTTGGATCCCAAGGAACATGCCTCAGTGCAATATGCTCACAACATGAAGATGCACAAGATGATGGGGATATGCACAGTGACACCAAGCACAAAGCAAACACATGATGAGGCCATAATGCAACAATGGATGGCAAAAGAAATATGACAAGTGATGACAAGATAATGCAAGGGCAAACAAAACAAATTCAAAATGAAACCCACAAGGAGGAAAACCACTTGAAATTGATGAAGAACAAGATGAATATATTGCCAAAATGGGAAGTTTTACATCTGGGGTGTTACAACACTCCACCACTACGAAAGGATCTCGTCCCAAGATCTAGGATTGGAAAAACTCCGGGTACTCAGAACGGAGGTGATCCTCGCGTTCCCAGGTGGCTTCACGGTCGAAATGATGTGACCACTTGACTTTCAGGAATTTGATAGACTTGTTGCGAGTCTTGTGCTCAGTTTATTCAAGAATAGCAACTGGGTGCTCATGATAAGACAGGTCTTCTTGGAGATCAATCTCTTCGAAGTTGATGGTGCGGTTAGGAGTCTTGAAACACTTGCGGAGTTGAGACACGTGGAACACGTCATGCACGTTTGCAAAGTTGGACGGAAGCTCAAGTTGATAGGTGATATCGCCTCTTTTGCTGATGATCTTGAAAGGGCCCACGTATCTAGGGGCAAGGTTCCCTTTGATACCGAAGCGACGAGTACCTTTCATTGGAGAGACGCGGAGGTAGACATGGTCTCCTATCTCAAAAGCCAAGTCACGATGCTTGCTATAATAGTAACTCTTCTGATGTGATTGTGCGGCTTTGAGATTTTTACGAATGACTTTGCACATTTCTTCTGCCTCTGTGATCAAGTCATTTCCAAGAAGTTGACGTTCACCAGTCTCTGACCAGTTAAGAGGAGTACGGCACTTCCTGCCATAGAGAATATCGAATGGGGCCTTGCCCGAACTCGCTTGGAAGCTGTTGTTGTAGGAGAACTCGGCATATGGAAGACAATCTTCCCACTTCATACCGAAAGAGATGACGCAAGCCCTGAGCATATCTTCAAGAATTTGATTTACTCGCTCGACTTGGCCACTAGTTTGAGGATGAAAGGCTGTGCTGAAGCGAATGTTGGTGCCCATGGCCTTCTGAAAAGAATCCCAAAACTTGGAGGTGAAGATGTTGCCACGGTCTGAAGATATCAACTGCGGAATGCCGTGCAGAGAGACAATCCTGGAGGTATATAGCTCTGCCAACTGAGTTGTTGTGATAGATTCTTTGATAGGAAGAAAATGAGCCACTTTAGTGAGTTTGTCGATGACAATGAAGATAGCATCATTGCCACGCTTGGACTTTGTTAATCTAGTCACGAAGTCCATCTCAATATGGTCAAACTTTCATTCCGGAATGGCAAGAGGTTGGAGGAGACCAGTTGGTCGTTGGTGTTCTGCTTTCACTCTTCTGCGGACATCACATTCGTTCACAAACTGAGCAATCTCGCGCTTCATTCGAGTCCACCAATACGACTGCTTGAGATCTTGGTACATCTTTGTACTTCCAGGGTGGATACAGAGGAGTGAATTGTGAGCCTTGTTCATAATGACTTTACAAAGGTTACCTTTAGGCACAACAATGCGATCCTCGAAGAATAGAGTATCCTTGTCATCAAGGCGATAGCACTTGTACTTGGGTTGACTCTTGGCAATCCCAATCTTCACCTTCTTCACCATAGCATCAAGAAGTTGAGCCTCACGAATTTGGTCTTCTAGATCAGGAGAGGCTTGGAGGTTGGCAATAAATCCTTGAGGAACAACTTGAAGATTGAGTTTGCGGAAAGCTTCACAAAGCTCTGGTTGGTAAGGCTTGAGAATCAAACTGTTGCAGTAAGCCTTCCTGCTCAATGCGTCAGCAATTACATTGGCCTTCCCTGGAGTATATTCGATACTTGGATTATACTCTTGAATCATTTCGACCCAACGAGTCTGCCTGAGGTTGAGGTTTGGCTGAGTGAAGATGTACTTGAGACTCTTATGATCAGTGAAGATGTCCACTTTTCTTCCCAATAAGAGATGTCTCCAAGTTAAAAGAGCATGGACAACTGCCGCCAACTCGAGGTCATGAGTGGGGTAGTTCTTTTCGTTGGGCTTCAACTAGCGAGAGGTATAGGCCACAACTTTCTTCTCTTGCATCAACACTGCACCAAGACCTTGAAGGGAAGCATCACAGAAGACCTCAAACGGTTTGGATTCATCAGGAGGATTTAGAACTGGAGTAGTGACTAACTTCTCTTTCAGGGTGTTGAAAGCGATGTCACATCCAGGCGACTAGACATACTTCACATGCTTTTGGAGAAGGTTGGAAAGAGGCTTCGCGATCTTAGAGAAGTTCTCAACGAACCTTTGACAATAGCTTGCGAGCCCAAGGAATCTGCGGAGTTGCTTCACATTCTGAGGCGGTTCCCAATTCACAATTGCAGAGACCTACTCAGGATTCACAGCTATGCCCTTGGTGGAGATGATATGCCCAAGGTAGAGAACCTCATTGAGCCAAAACTCGCACTTTGAAAACTTCACATAGAACTGATGTTCTCTGAGTTTATCCAGCACCAATCTCCTTGGCATGATCCTCCTTGTTCTTGGAAAAGACCAAAATATCATCGAGGTAGACCAAGACGAAGTCATTTGTGTAGGTGTTGAAGATGAAGTTCATCATGCGAGAGAATGTTGGAGGAGCATTGACGAGGCCGAAAGACATGACAGTGTATTCATATGAACCATAGCTTGTTCTGAATGTTGTCTTGGGGATATCTTCTTCACGAATGTGAATCTGATGATAGCCCATACGGAGGTCAAGCTTGGAGAATACTTGAGCACCTTTGAGTTGTTCGAAAAGCTCGTTGATGTTGGGAAGTGGGTACTTGTTCTTTATGGTCTTCTTGTTCAATGGACGGTAGTCGACACAAAGTCGGTCCGTTCCATCCTTCTTCTTGACAAAAAGAACTCCACAACCCCATGGAGAAGAACTTGGTCGGATGAGACCCATACGCTCTTGAATATGAAGTTGCTTCTTCAGCTCCTTCAACTCTTCCGGTCCAAGCTTGTAAGGACGTTTGCAAACAGGTTCCGTGCCAGGCTCAAGATCGATGACGAATTCAACTGGCCAGTGCGGAGGCATTCCTGGAAGCTCTTCTGGAAAGACGTCTTGATATTCGCAAACGACTGGAATCTGAGAGATGGCATCCAACTCGCCCTTCTCATTGAGAGAAAACAGTCGAATGGTATCCTCACGAGCGGCAAAGACGATTACATCCTTGGATGAATGTGTCAATTGAATCTGCCTGGCAGCACAATCAAGCTGAGCCTTGTGCTTAGAAAGCCAATCCATTCCGAGAATAAGATCAATATCCGAGTCACCAAGAACCGTAGGAGAAGACAGAAACTTGTGGTCACCTAAAGTGATGGTAACATCCGGAACCATGGAGTTAGCGTTCATGCGTTTACCCGGAGAGACAACTGCTATCAGTCTAGGCAAAACTTTGAAAGCCAACTCATGCTTAGATGCAAATGGTTTCGAGATGAAACAATGCGATGCACCAGTGTCAAAAAGAACTTTTGCAGGAATATCGTTAACAGGAAGGTTACCCATAATCACATCTGACGAGTCCTCTGCCTGAGCTGCGTTCATCATGTTGACCTTTGCAAACTTGGGATTATGCTTGACCACTGCGGTGCTGGCAGATCTCACAGGAGGAGGAGGAAGACGCATCTGATTGAAGCATTTGTTGGCATAGTGACTGAGGGAGTCCTGGATTAGGGGGTGTCCGGATAGCCAGACTATACCTTCGGCCGGACTCCTGGACTATGAAGATACAAGATTGAAGACTTTGTCCCGTGTCCGGAAGGGACTTTCCTTGGCGTGGAAGGCAAGCTTGGCGATACGGATATGTAGATCTCCTACCATTGTAACCGACTCTGTGTAACCCTAGCCCTCTCCGGTGTCTATATAAACCGGTGGGTTCTAGTCCCTAGGGACAACAATCATACCATAGGCTAGCTTCTAGGGTTTAGCCTCCTTGATCTCGTGGTAGATCTACACTTGTACTACCCATATCATCAATATTAATCAAGAAGGAGTAGGGTTTTACCTCCATCGAGAGGGCCCGAACCTGGGTAAAAACATCGTGTCCCTTGTCTCCTGTTACCATCCGCCTAGACGCACAGTTCGGGACCCCCTACCCGAGATCCGCCGGTTTTGACACCGACATTGGTGCTTTCATTGAGAGTTCCTCTGTGCCGTCGCCATCAGGAAGGATGCCTCATCCCATCTTTAAAGACGGTACCGTTGCTAAGGGAGCTTTGGCTGTCGGCCAAACTCTCCGGCTAGGTGGTTTCCTTATGACCGCCTGTTCGGCTGCTGCGCCGACGATGACCTCTCGGGTCATCAAAAGCAATCTTCACGTCAGCTCGGAATTTGCTGAGCAGCTAGATCCAATGGAGCTCTCTTCCCTAAACGAGCTCTTGGATCGCATCGCCGCCCTGGGAGTCGCTACGGATTACGACCAGATTGGGCCTAAACCCGATCTGAGAGAGATTAACTCTCCCCAGGTCACCCATCATGTTGCCGTGGTAGAGGGACAGTGCGGCGACCCTTCATCTATCTTAAGGACTAGCTATGTCCGGATTCCCGATCCCTCCAAGCCGGATACCCGCAGAGGGGAGGACATCACTCAAGACCTGAACTTAAAGTCAGGCGACGGGCTAGATTCATTGGACAGCATCCAAGAATCCAAACTTCTGAGTTCGGAAACTCCTTGGCCTCTGGGTCTCAGATTGGGTAAGGTTTCGGATTTGATTCCACCCACCCACCCGTACATAAGAGATCTATCCCAAATTAGGCAAGAGCCCGAAGAAACAGTACATCATTACTGGGCCAGATTCCTCCTGGTTATGAACATGATAAAGGACTGCCGCGAGGAAGACGCAATTTCATTCTTTTGCAATAATTGCACGGACAAGGGAATCCTCAACGCCATAAGTCGCTGTGATATTACACGCTTCGCTGACTTGGCGTCCATAGTACGAAAGTACTGTGCGATGGAAAGCGCCTGGAAAACCGAAATAAAATTTTGGGACAATCCGGCCCTGAATACAAACCCAGTCCGAAATAAAAGGGTGCATCATCGCCAGACACCCGGGTTCAATACCAAAAAGCAAAAGCCCTCTACAGGGCACGGAACCATACAGGAAGGATGGCTTAACGGACCCTGTAAAATTCACAGTGCAGAGGGCGCCACACCAACTCACAGCCTTAGAGCATGTTGGATACTCCGGCAGGTGGCAAAAATTGGCAAAGATCTTCTAATTCCAGAAGCCACAGAAAGCCACCCTAGAGACACCAGTATGGTATTAACAGTCTTCGAGACTTTCGCATCAAATAATATGCGAAAAAGAACACTCCGCAGCCTTGCTGAAGTCTACCAAGTAGCAACAATAAACCCATGGAGTGACACGGCTATTACTTTTAACGCCAGTGATGAACCTAAATTCCGAACAGCCCGAGCACCAGCCACATTGGTCCTCAGTCCAATAGTGGACGGCATTCGTCTTACCAAGGTACTCATGGATGGCGGCAGCGGATTGAACCTCATTTATGAGGAAACCCTTCAAAAAATGGAAATAGACTGGAACCGCATTGAGCAAAGCAGCACAACCTTTAGAGGAATAATCCCCAGTCGGGAAGCGCGCTGTACAGGAAAAATCACACTAGATGTGGTGTTTGGCACGTCGGATAATTACAGGTCCGAGAGGTCACGTTCCAAGTGGCCCCGTTCAGTAGCGGATATCATGCTCTGCTAGGGCGGGAAGCGTTTACAATCTTCCAAGTAATACCCCATTACAGGTACATGAAGCTCAAGATGCACCGGCCTAACAGAATCATCGCTCTTGCTAGTGATCCGGACATAGCACTCTGCGCCGAAAACAAGACAGCCGCACTGGCCCTCGAGGCTCTATCCGAAGCCCTAGCGGCTGAGGAACTGACTGCGCTACGCTCCAAGGTGAATAGGGATGATGTGATACTCGACAAAAGATCCAAGCCCACCTCCTTTAAACCGGCGGATGAAATAGTCAAATTCCAGGTCCATCCAACGGACCCCAATAAAACAGCTTCCATCAGGGCACAGTTAAACCCTGATGTAGACGCCGCACTGCGAGAGTTCCTACGAGAGAACTGGGACATTTTCGCCTGGCACCCTTCAGACATGCCAGGAATCCCACGCAGGCTTGCCGAACACAGCTTAAATATCCTAAAAGGATTCAAGCCAGTCAAACAGGCTCTTCGGCGTTTTTCCGAACCTAAGAGACAGGCCATGGGAGAGGAACTAGCCAAGCTATTGGAGGCTGGATTCATCAAAGATATAAAACACCCGGACTGGCTAGCAAACCTGGTGATGATACCAAAGAAGGACAAATCCTGGCGCCTGTGCGTTGATTTTAAAGACCTTAACAAGGCTTGCCCAAAGGATCCCTTCCCCCTCCCCCGCATCGATCAAATTATCGACGCTACCGCAGGACACGATTCGTTGTGTTTCCTCGACGCATACTCCGGCTACCATCAAATAAAGATGGCAGAGTCAGACCAAGCCGCAACGGCATTCATCACACCATACGGCCCATTCTGCTTCAACACAATGCCCTTCGGGCTCAAAAATGCCGGCGCAACATATCAGCGCATGATTCAGACATGTATGGCAAACCAGGTCGGCAAAACAGTGGAGGCATACGTAGATGATGTGGTCGTTAAAACAAGACATGTCGAATCTCTAGTAGACGACTTGAGGCTAACGTTCGATAACCTCTGAACATACGACATCAAGCTCAACCCGGAAAAATGCGTTTTCGGCGTTCCAGCCGGAAAGCTCTTGGGCTTCATTGTATCCGGTAGAGGAATTGAAGCAAATCCAGCCAAGATCCGAGCTCTGTCACAATTGGATATCCCGAAGGACCTCAAACAAATACAAAAATTAACCGGATGCATGGCGGCTCTAAGCCGCTTTATCTCCCGCTTGGGAGAAAATGCCCTACCCCTTTATCGCCTCCTTCGGCGCATCGAACACTTCGAGTGGATGGATGCAGCCACGGCCAGACTCGACGAAATAAAAGCCATCTTGGCAACAAACCCAGTACTGGCCGCGCCAAACATTGGCGAACCAATGCTATTATACATTGCAGCAACCCATCAGGTCGTAAGCGCAGTGCTCGTCGTCGAACGAGAAACGGATGGACACAAATTCCCCCTTCAAAAGCCAGTCTACTATGTGTCCACTGTCCTTACTCTGTGCAAGTCACGGTACCCGCATTATCAAAAGATTGCGTACGTGGTATTTATGGCATCCCGAAAGCTGCGACACTACTTTCAAGAGTGTTCAATAACAGTAGCCTCGGAAGTGCCACTTAACGATATTATAAACAACCGCGACGCGACAGGCCGGATTGCAAAATGGGCCATTGAGCTCCTCCCGTTCGACATAACTTACAAGCCACAGCGAGCTATCAAGTCGCAAGTTTTGGCCGACTTCGTCGCAGAATGGACGGAGGCCGAACTCCCTAAAGAGTACGGCACATATTCAAACTGGGTCATGCACTTCGACGGCTCCAAAATGTTGGCCGGTCTAGGGGCTGGCGTCGTTTTGACGTCCCCCATAGGAGACACAATTCAATACGTACTCCAGATAATGTACACAGACTCCAACAATGCAGCCGAATATGAGGCCCTTTTACATGGTCTCCGGATGGCAGTATCCATGGGCATTCAACGCCTAGAGGTGCGCGGGAACTCGAACCTCGCAATATCCCAAATAAATGGAGACTTTGATGCCAAGGATCCAAAAATGGCAGCTTATCGCAACACCGTCCTAAAAATGTCAGCTCGGTTCGAAGGGCTCGAATTTCACCATATAGCCCAAGAAAATAATCAGGCGGCAGATGTCTTGGCACGCATCGGCGCAAAACGCGATGTAGTCCCCCCAACATCTTCTTGGAAAGGCTGTTCAAGCCACCCGTAGTATGGGAAGGGGAACCCGGCAATAATAGCCCGGACCCAACCGCACTGCCCAATACCAAACACTCTGACATAATTGGAGGCTCTGCCAATGAAATAACACCTTCAGCCCACGTAATAATGGTCGTCATCGCCCCGTGGACATAACCATTACTCGCCTACCTTACTAGGCAGGAACTCCCCGAGGACCAAAATGAGGCACGCTGCATAGTGCGGCGATCTAAAGCCTATAAAGTCCATGAGGGAGAGCTTTATAAGAAAAGCACTACCAGAGTCCTTCAAAGGTGCATCTCTGAAGAGGAAGGGCGGAACCTCCTGGCTGAAATTCATGCCGGACTCGGCGGTCATCATGCTGCAGCTCGGTCCCTTGTAAGCAAGGCCTTCCGTACAGGCTTTTATTGGCCGACGGCCCGGGCAGATGCCCAGGACTTAGTCCAACGATGCGTCGGTTGCCAGCTTTTTGCAAACCAAAGCCATATGCCACCCACCGCCCTCCAAACTATCCCCATCACTTGGCCCTTCGTTGTCTGGGGGCTTGACATGGTTGGACCCCTTAAAGGCGGAACCCACAAGAAAAAATACTTACTGGTCATGGTGGATAAGTTCACCAAATGGATAGAAGCCAAGCCTGTTAAGACGGTCGAATCTGGACCGGTGATAGACTTTATATCCAGGGTTGTACACCGTTCCGGCGTCCCCCACAGCATCATCACTGATAACGGCACGAACTTTACGGCCGACGAGGTAAAACTCTGGTGCAAAAACATGGGCATCAAGCTTGATTATGCTTCCATCTATCACCCACAAACTAACGGCCAGGTCGAACGTGCAAATGGTCTTAACATGAGCGACATCAAACCCAGATTAGTGCGGTCCCTTAAGGAATCTAATACGCACTGGGTAGAGGAGCTCAACTCCGTACTCTGGGGGCTGCGGACCATGCCAAATCGCACCACCAGATACACACCATTCTTCATGGTGTACGGCGCAGAGGTAGTTTTGCCCTGCAACATAATTCATGACTCACCTCGAGTGCGTATGTACGAAGAAAGAGAAGCCGAGCTCGATCAGAAGGACAGTTTGGACGCCTTGGAGGAAGAGCGTGACGTGGCAAAAGCCCGTTCCGCATTCTATCAACAGCAGGCTCGAAGATACCAAAGCAGAGAAGTACGGGCCAAAAATTACAACGTTGGCGAATTAGTTCTACGCCTGCCGGACAAGAAAAAGGACAAACTCAAGCCCAAGTGGGAAGGTCCCTTCATAATTGACCAAGTCCTGACTGGTGGAGCGTACCGCTTGCGAGATGCATCGGATAACTGACTCGAGCCGAACCCATGGAATGCAGCCCGTCTCCGAAGATTCTATGCCTAGCGTCGGACTCTGTGTTCGTCTCCTTCCTCTGTCCATTTTTTATATACTTTATGTCTTACATTTCTCCCCTTCTCCCCTCCCTCTCTCTTATAGCCTTTAAAGGCTCATAAAGTGACGCGCTATCCGCGCTCATTAAACCTGGGGGCTTCTTTAAACAGAAGCTTATTTATACGGGCTTCATGCCCAACACATGTGTCACACTTCCGCATGTACCTTTTATTCACCATTATATGCATCGATATGACTTAAGTTTTGGCCAAGCTGGGTTGTCTGGCTCCTGTGCTTACCACTACATTCCCGATTGTTCGGCTAGGTGGTAAAGGGAGCACCTCTGCGATTGTTACTGGCGGGTCAGCCAGATGTGTACCTCAGACTTGGTGAAGCCAAAAGCTAGCGTTCTTAAGGGAATATTCGGTCGGTGAACTAAAGATGATCTTTTTTTCACTTATTTATCTATATGCCCCCAGATGTTTTTCCTGTGTCTCTTTTCGCAGAATGGACATGCACTTTAGGGCATGCCTCCCAGGGAAAGGAACCCCTAACGGAACTATTCTCCCTGGAAGATGTTTCTTACTAACCATGTAATATAACATAACTAGTTGGGCACTTGTCTGTTCAAGCAGTAATGACCCCTACGCCTGGTCTCCATGCATACCCCGGTTCTTATATAACCGCGAGGGTATTCGGACACACTCCGGACCGTCAGGTCCCGAGGTTGAAGCGAAAAGGTCGGCCATGACAAACGATCTACAATCCGGCTAGAAGGCATTACACATGTCAATTAAAATTACATAGTCAACCTGACTGATTGTATTCCTCTTCAATACCATCTAACAGGCTGTCTAGTTTACAGTCCTGTTGGGAATACTTTGTGGCCAATTCTACTTGGTCGTATACTAAGCTCATATGGATCTCCTTCCTATCGGGCCCCATGGGCCCGACCTCGGCCATGTGGTTTGGGTCAGCCTTCGTGTACCGCGTCTTCACCATGGCCCAGGCCTCCCTGGCGCCTTGACGGCAGGCCGACATCTTCCACAATCGGAAGCGCCGCCGCGCTCCCTTCAACTTCTCTACAAGCTCTCCAAGGCCTTCGGGCATGGAGACGGATGTCCACAAGGCCTGGGCGACGCCTTGCATCACCTGCCGAACTCGCTCGTGCAGTTCTGAGAGCTCGGGAAGAAGTTCACCCGTAGAACCGGGCATTTCCTCTGCAGGACGACCTGTTAGCATACCTACAGACATTACTCTGTTAGTCGACTTCCTCGCCGAACTCTTTTTTCAAAGTTCATTTAAGCACTTACTAAATATGTCGCGTCGAAGCCGCTGATTCTCCTTAACGGAGTCCAACAGCTGGGCACGAACATCCTTCAGTTCAACGCCCAGCTTGGTGTTGGCATCTTGGAGATCGTTCTTCTCCCGCCTCACCTTTGTCAGCATGCTCTCACCAGCCTTCAGCTGGCGTAGGAGTTGTTGCTATTCCGGATTTAATCCGGCGCCATCTGCAATTTCATTTGTCAGATTTGCACCCACGCCGCACTTTGCAAAATACTTATCTTTCGAAGCGTAT
This sequence comes from Triticum urartu, assembly GCF_003073215.2. Lineage (NCBI taxonomy): Eukaryota > Viridiplantae > Streptophyta > Magnoliopsida > Poales > Poaceae > Triticum > Triticum urartu. The sequence goes on along the minus strand of NC_053028.1, from coordinate 507,938,481 downwards.
ATTACCAGAGGGGGTCTCCTTGGGCTCCCCTGCCGTGGCTAGTGTGGCCTCAAGTTGGGCTTTGCACTCTTCCAGCTCCTGGGACAGTAGGGTATTCTTTTCTGTAAGAACCGGCATAACAAATGATCCTTAAATCAGTTATTCTAACTGTTTCAAGTCTCGGGGGCTACTGGTATATATATAATTACTAAAATTTTCTTACCCATATGTCTTTTACATATTGCTCCGTGGCTCTGGCTAGACCATTTTGAGCGGCATGGAGGTACGCATATCCCGAATTGAAGGCATCCAATGCCTCTTGGGAGAAACAAGCGTCGCGAAGAACTGTCCGGCGACGCCTGTGGTTCATGGCACTCTCCACCTTGAAATTGGTGGCAAACAGCCTGTCCGCATCCTCTGTCGAAGGAGCGTCCGGTGCGCGCCTTGTGTTTGCCACCGCTTTCGGACCAGGCTTTGGAGCCTGGCTGGTGGGGGCGCGATTGGCACCCTCTCCGGATATAGTACGGCGAGGTCTCTTCGTCCTAAAGAGAGCACGAGCGTTAATATGCCTTGAAGGAATAACACTTGGGAATAAGATGGCGCGCTATACCTTTGCGCCGGCGTCTCAGTCCGGACCGCACTTCTTTTCAGCCCGCGGGGCCTTGCCGCCCCTCTTTGGCTAGTCGCCGCAGGCTCGGCCTCCCGTCTCAAGGACCTCCCCTGCAAAACACGGTTGTCATCCAGCAATTGAAAACACGCGAGGATAGATCCCTTTTCAAAGTGCTGGGACTTCGGTCTCAGTTACCTGCGAGGCTGGGAGTAGCCCTGGGTAATTGGTCGTAATGGCCACCAAGGCGTTGTCCTTGCTCAATTGATGAAACACCCCATCAATCAGCTCCACAGATAAGTCCGGATCCTCTTGAGAGGCCGGGTCGAGGGACCGTCCCGGATCCTCGGGTTGTGGAGGAGGGTTGTTTATTTCTTTAACAGCCTGGCGCAGTTCCTACGTTGAAGTTGTTAGACTGAATATTTAACGATGGGAATATAAAATGGATGGGCAAGTAAAAGTGTCCACTTACCCAACTTGGGGGATTGTACATAGAAAATCCACCCTGTCGGTTGACGCAGAGAAATTCCTCCTCTTCTCCCTTGTACAAAGCGGACAAGATCTTTATTAGAGCGGCAGCCGAATCCGGCCCCTTACGTCCATGGCGGGTGGCGTCGTCCTCCCCGTTGAAGTCCCACATGGGGTGGCCTCTATACTGAAGCGGTTGCACCCCTCGCATGATGCATGCGGCCATGACCCCGATCATGGTCAGTCCGGAATGAGCTAACAATCTTATCCGGCCCATCAGGTAAAGAACGTCCTTGTCACTTTCCCTCTGAGGGCTCCGTGGACGCCAGCTTAGGCGCTTCTTTATGGGAGAACTGTCGAACTCAGGGAGGCCGATCCGGACAGGATCTGGCAGCGAGACGTCCTCTATATAAAACCATTCCGAAGGCCAGTCCTCGGACGCCTTCTTTGGGGTTCCAGATAGATATCCGGTCCCGGCGATGCGCCACACTTCGGCTCCGCCCACTTGATATATTGACCCCTTCTGAGAATGGGGCACAAGGCAAAATTGCCTTTTCCACAGCGCGAAATGAGCCTCGCAGCCCAAAAACATCTCGCAAAGGGCTACGAAGCCCGCGAGATGCAGTATGGAGGCAGGCGTGAGGTTGTGCAGCTGGAGACCATAGAACTCCAGGAGCCCCCGGAGAAACGGATGAATTGGAAATCCGAGCCCTCTTATTAAGTAAGGGACAAGGCATACCCGCTCTCCTTTGGAGGGATTGGGGGCTCTCTCCGCTTGCTCTCCGCCATTATAGGTGGCAAGTCCGACTCGAACTAGGACCATATAGGCCGGGGGAGAAATCCCTTGGTCTAGAGTGTCACTAGCTCGCTGTGCGGGATGGAGCATCTCTCCCAATCTCCAGGCTGAGGGCTGGAAGGGCGAGAGGAGGAGCTGCGGTGGCCGGTCATGATAGAATGGACCTCTGTCGGATACACTCTAGTGAATACTCGCGGAGGGGAGAAGGTGTGGTTTGGATCTAAATCCTCGTCCCCTTAAATAGGCAGCTCATTCACACGGCTAGGGGTTTAAATGTAAAAACACCTTGACTTGCTGCAATAACACCACCACCTTCTTGAGAATGAGCATGTATAGTAGGTTCTGATGTAAGACTTGTTGAGTACCTTTGTACTCATGTTTGCTTAATTATTGTTTTCAGACGACAACACTGCCCCCTCCGATGGGTTTTATGTAGACCTTGATGTCGATGAGTGACTAGCCACCCAGGTGGTGATCCTGGCCATGGAGGGCCCTATGTAGATAGACAGGCTTCGAGAAGCCTTCTTGCTTTCTAGTGTCTGTACTCAGACTATTTGCTTCCGCATGTACTTGTATGCTTGTATGACTTGAGTGTTGGGTCATGTGACCCCTATCTGTATGAACATGTTATGTATGGCTCTCTGGAGCCTCTAAATAAAGTACTTGAGTTGTAGAGTTTTGTTGTGATGCCATGTTGTATGTACTCATATCGGGCATATTGTGTGCATGATTGAAATGCTTGGTATGAGTGGGATCCGACAATCTAGTTGTTTATCCTTGGTAGCCTTTCTTATGGGGAAATGTAGTCTAGTGTTCCTCGAGCCATAGCAGTCCGCTACAGCCCGGTTCACCGGAGTCCTGCTAGCCCAGCACTACTGCTCAGGACACTTGACTGGCCGGCATGTGTTTCACTTCGTTCCTATGTCTGTCCCTTCAGGGAAATGTCACGCGGTGACATCCAGAGTCCTGCCTAGCCTGCTACAGCCCGGGTTCCCCGGAGTCCTGTTAGCCCAGTGCTACAGCCCGGATTCACTCGCTAATGACCGACATGCTCGATGTGATTCATGTATGCCTGTCTCCATAGGTCTGCGCCGCTTTGGGTTCACGACTAGCCATGTCGGCCCGGGTTCTCTATCATATGGATGCTAGCGACACTATCATATACGTGAGCCAAAAGGCGCAAACAGTCCTGGGCCATGGTAAGGCGACACCCGTGGGGATATCGTGCGTGAGGCCGCAATGTGATATGAGGTGTTACCGGCTAGATTGATGTGACTTGGAATCAGGGTCCTGACAGCACCGGTCTGCGATTAACAGCATGAGGCCATCTAAATGCATCAAGAACAACATGCTACAGCACTCTAACATAGCAACAAAATACATGGCAGGGATCCACTCAAGATGCCTGACAAAAGATGAACACTGAGCTACGGCTAATTCACTCAATAACAGGTTCAAACAAGCATGGCAAAAGTGCAAAAGATAACAGGTTACAGAGTGAAATAAGCATGTCAGAAATTTAACATCAGGAAGCAATGTTTAGAGCACGATAACAACATGCTACAGGAACATAACATGGCAAAGCAAGGCATGTCATGAAGCTACTCAAAGCATACAACAAAAGTCCCTTACTGACCATAAGCCAAAAGGGATCAGAAAATACAATGGCAACCATGTGAACATAGCAATTATCGTTAACAGATCCAGACTTGGTGAAATTTCAGGACATGGCAAAACAGATTCATGTTGGCATGTTAACAAGCTTGATTAACTCACTACATAGTGTAACATGGCATGGCATGAAATAAATCTACCATGGAGTAGGCATGAAAATGAAGCTATCCTTGTGCAAAACAACCTCATAGCATGCTTGAAATAAACCACACAAAAATGACAACACAACATCATGATGTAAAATGACATGTTTATGAACTTTCTCAAATGCAGAAACTAATGCCACCACTGAGTTAGTGGGATTTTTCTACCCCAAAAACATATATAATATGTTGGGGTTGCTGTAGATAAATCCCCACAAATGCTCTAAGATGCAAACTGCCTAAAAAGGAAAATAGATAGAAAAGGGAAATGCCTAAAACAGAAACGTCCCGATCTGGACTTACCAGATAAGGAAATGCCCGAATCGGAAAGACCCCAAAATGGACAAATGCATGTTTGGGTTTAAAACAGGGGTGTGCAGATGACATGTGGGCACATGGGTCCCACGTGTCATGTGAGAGAAAGCGTGTGCGAGTGTGCGGCTGGCCGGTGGGCCTGGCGAGACGTGAGGTTGGCATGTGGGTCTGGCTTGGGGTCCATGAGGCGATGATGCAAGCGTGCGGGAGCAGGGAAAACAAAGGAGGGTCGGCGGCGACCGAGCGCGGCGGAGGCCTCGCTGGAGTTGCTCCGGTAGCTTAGCGGAGCGGCGGAAGGGTGCAAAAGAATCGCGGGAGGATCCCGCGTCTGCGAGTGCTGCTAGGTGCACCGAGCGGCGACGGAGTCGACGCCGGCGATGAGCTACAGAGGCCGCGACGGCGCGGACGCACGCGTCTAAGCGGACTACTACACGAGCATCTAAGGGCGTTGATCGAACCTATTCTAAGTGCAGAACACGAGGACACACGCACACGGGCAACGGGGGATGGAGCACTCGCCGGAGACGAGGTCCGACGGCGACGACTCGGGCGGACGGCGCGGGAGCAGCTAAGGCATGCAAAAGAGGGGGCGATAGGCACGGGACTGCACAAGGGCTTACCACGAGCACGATCGTGTGCTCGGATGGCCGGGAGATGGACGGAGACGAGCACGACGGCGACCGAACACCTACGAGTGTCGCGGGGAAGAAGAGGAAGGAGACGGCTCCGTCTTGGCGTCCCGAGGGGAAGTAGTGGACGCCGGGGACGTAGTCGACGTAGGGGAGGAAGACGGACACGATCGCCGGGGTGGAGGTGGTCGAAGATCACGCCGGCGATGAGCTCACGCTCCCAGATGCGCTCGGGACATGGCCAAAACAACGGATCTGGTGGCTAAACCTACCAATCGACGGCGGCAGCAGAGGAGGGAAACCCTAGGAGAGGCAGGGGACAAGGAGTGGTGGCTTAAGAGGGGCTAGGGTGAGCGGCGCAAGCTCACACGCTCTCGGGCTCGGGGTCCCCATGGCGACGGTGAGAGGAAAGGGAAGAGGTGGGTTCGATCTACAGGGAGGCACCGATAGGTGGGGCTGAGGCAACCACATGGCAAGAGGCTAGCAGGGGTGCGGGCGCGCGCGGGTGAGAAAAAGAGGGAGAGGGGGCCGAGCGGGCTGGCTGGCGTGCTGGGCTCACTGGCGTGGGGCTATCTTGGCCTTGTTGGGGATTGTAGCAGAAATTTAAAATTTTCTACGCATCACCAACATCAATCTATGGAGTCATCTAACAACGAGGGGAAGAGGAGTGCATCTACATACCCTTGTAGATCGCGAGCGGAAGCATTCAAGAGAACGGAGATGATGGAGTCGTACTCGTCGTGATCCAAATCACCGATGATCCTAGTGCCGAATGGACGGCACCTCCGCGTTCAACACACGTACGGAGCGAGGACGTCTCCCTTGCCTTGATCCAGCAAGGAAGAGGGAGAGGTTGAGGAAGAGGGCTCCAACAGCAGCACGACGGCGTGGTTGTGGTGGAGCAGCAGTACTCCGGCAGGGCTTCGCCAAGCTCTTGCGGAGGAGGAGAGGTGTTGGGAAGGGGAGGGGCTGCGCCTTGGATGTGGTGTGCAGCCCTCCCCTTGCCCATCTATTTATAGGGGAAGGAGGAAGGGGGCCGGCCCCTCTAGATGAGATCTAGAGGGGGGCGGCAGCCAAGGGGAGGGGGCTTGGCCCCCCAAGCAAGTGGGGCGCCCCCCTTAGGGTCCCCCCCAACCCTAGGCGCATGGGCCCAAGGGGGGATGCGCCCAGCCCATGTAGGGCTGGTTCCCTTTCCTCTACAGCCCATTAGGCCCTCCAAGAGAGGTGGCCCCTCCTGGTGGACCCCCGGAACCCCTCCGGTGGCCTCGGTACAATACCGATATGCCCCCGAACCTTTCCTGTGACCGTATGACAACTTCCTACATATAAATATTCACCTCCGGACCATTCTGGAACTCCTCGTGACGTCCGGGATCTCATCCGGGACTCCAAAAACATTCGGTAATCACATATAAGTCTTCCTAATAACCCTAGCGTCATCGAACCTTAAGTGTGTAGACCCTACGGGTTCGGGAACCATGCAGACATGACCGAGACAACTCTCCGGCCAATAACCAACAGCGGGATCTGGATACCCATGTTGGCTCCCACATGTTCCACGATGATCTCATCGGATGAACCATGATGTCGAGGATTCAAGCAATCCCGTATACAATTCCCTTTGTCAATCGGTATGTTACTTGCCCGAGATTCGATCGTCGGTATCCCAATACCTCGTTCAATCTTGTTACCGGCAAGTCACTTTACTCGTTCTGTAATGCATGATCCCGTGACCAACTACTTAGTCATACTGAGCTCATTATGATGATGCATTACCGAGTGGGCCTAGAGATACCTCTCCATCATACGGAGTGACAAATCCCAATCTCGATTCATGCCAACCCAACAGACACTTTCAGAGATACTTGTAGTGTACCTTTATAGCCACCCAGTTACGTTGTGACGTTTGGTACACCCAAAGCACACCTACGGTATCCGGGAGTTGCACAATCTCATGGTCTAAGGAAATGATACTTGACACTTAGAAAAGCTTCTAGCAGACGAACTACACGATCTTTTGCTATCTTAGGATTGGGTCTGGTCCATCACATCATTCTCCTAATGATGTGATCCCGTTATCAATGACATCCAATGTCCATGGTCAGGAAACCATAACCATCTATTTATCAACGAGCTAGTCAACTAGAGGCTCACTAGGGACATGTTGTGGTCTATGTATTCACACATGTATTACGATTTCCGGATAACACAATTATAGCATGAACAATAGACAATTATCATGAACAAGGAAATATAATAATAACCATTTTATTATTGCCTCTAGGGCGTATTTCCAACAGGCCTGCCTAGGAGGCCAAGGCCCAGTTGGTGCTGCTGCTGCTCTGCTGCGCTTCTTCTTTTCTTATTTTCTTCAGACAGAAAAACAAAAGGAAAAGCACAGGGGACAAGGAGAGGAGTTTGAGCAATATAAAAATATCCTCATGACCCTGAATTTGTGTAGTATTTAATAAAATTGCTTTGGTAATTTTTAAAGGTAGAAAAATATTCCAAGTTTGAATTATAATTCAAACTTGATGCATTTTTGAACCCAACCAAAACAATTCCAAAAGAGGTGAAATTTGGCAGGGGGCTTCAAGGCATGGTGCTAGAATTTTGGGAAAAAGATGAGCATTAAAGGAGGGGGGTAGAGGTGCACTTGCCAAAGAAGGAAAAGAGGGGAAGAGGTCGTGATGAGTGGAGGGGAAGGATGATGCTTGGATACCAAGGAACATGCCTCAGTGCAATATGCTCACAACATGAAGATGCACATGATGATGGGGATATGCACAGTGACACCAAGCACAAAGCAAACACATGATGAGGCCATAATGCAACAATGGATGGCAAAAGAAATATGACAAGTGATAACAAGATAATGCAAGGGCAAACAAAACAAATTCAAAATGAAACCCACAAAGAGGAAAACCACTTGAAATTGATGAAGAACAAGATGGATATATTGCCAAAATGGGAAGTTTTACATCTGGGTGTTACACATTGGGTGCACCGGGTCAAGGAGATAATACATTCATCTGATAAGATGGATGCCGGCTCAGCAGTTTTAATGTTGGAGAAAAATTGCCGTTTTGAACCTCTGAAGCAGAAGCTGGGGCGACTCAAGCGTGACTGTAATGACATGGGAACGTTGATGGCGGCTCTCATCAAGTATGCTGATTCTGATACTACCAAAGACCCAGTGTCTGATGAAGAAAAGGTAATGAAGGGAAAGAAGAACGACAACGTCAAGGGTCACCAGCATAACCCGACAAATCAGGGAGGTAATAAACATAAGGCTGATGAGTTTGTTGCTAACACCAATGCACAGGGCGGTAATCAATGGCGCAAGGGCAGACAGCCCCCTCGGTCGGGCGGGTCAGGTCCCACCCTTGAGTAGTTATTAAATGAACCTTGTCCAAAGCACGGCACCCAGGAGAAGCCAGCCACCCACCTGTGGAAAGATTGTACGATCATGAAGGTTTTTAAAAATTCAAACGCGTTTGATGGAGGTCACGGCCCAGGTGGCAGTTCAGGAGGAGGCGGTTTTCACGGCCCGAGCACCGGTTCAGGTGGAGGAGGTTTCCACGGTCAGGGCTATCCTGGTCACCAAGGAGGATATAATCAGCAACCCGGCCAAGATAATCAGCAGCAACAAACCGGTTATCAGAGCAACCCGAAGCAGCTGAGTAGTGGGCAATACCATGTATTTACCATTAGTTTATGTAAGAGTGACCAGAAGCTTCACAAGAGGGCCGTCAATGCCGTTGAGCCGGCGGTTCCACGTTATCTACGTTGGTCAGAGCAGCCTATTGTGTGGAGCAGAGAGGATCACCCGCCCCGGGTTAATAATCCGGGTCACTTGGCCTTGGTAGTGGCACCTCAGGTTGGTCGATACAAGTTCACTAAGGTGCTCATGGATGGAGGCAGCAGCATCAACATCCTCTACTATGAGACATTCCGCCGGATGGGATTGACTGATAAAAATCTTAAACAATCCAACACTGTTTTTCATGGTGTGGTACCTGGTAAATCGGCATACCTAGTTGGTAAGATTGAACTGGAAGTAGCCTTTGGGGATGAGTACGACTCCAGAGCAGAAAAATTAACCTTTGAGGTGGTTAAAATCAAAAGCCCATATCATGCTCTGTTCGGGCGACCGGCTTATGCCAAGTTCATGGCTCGGCCGTGTTATGTGTACAGCTCAAGATGCCGGGTCATAAGGGCACCATTACAGTACATGGGAGCCGGAAGATAGCCTTGGAGTGTGAAGAAGGTGATGCCGCCTATGCCGAATCTGTTTGTGCAACAGAGGAGTTAAAGTTTTATAAGGATCATGTTGATCCAGCAGACATGACGTCATTAAAGAAACCAACAACAGAGCATGAGCCGGTGTTGAAATTCAAATCAGCTGAGGACACCAAGATTGTTGACTTTGTGCCTGGCGACTCATCCAAGCAGTTCATTATCAGTGCAAACTTGGATCCAAAATAGGAAAGCGCATTCATCGATTTCATTCGTGAGAACCGGGACATCTTTGCATGGAAACCTTCAAACATGCCGGGTGTCCCGAGGGAACTCGCTGAGCACACTCTTAATGTTGATCCAAAGTTCAAACCTGTTAGACAGTTTCTCCGACGGTTCAATGAAGAATGGCGCAAGGCCATTGGAGAAGAGGTGGCCCGGCTCTTGGCGGCCGGGTTCATTGTAGAGGTCTTTCACCCAGAGTGGTTAGCTAACCCGGTGCTCGTGTTCAAAAAGAATGGCACCTGGCGTATGTGTGTAGATTACACCAATCTGAACAAAGCTTGTCCGGCTGATCCTTTTGCTCTCCCCTGTATTGATCAGATCATTGATGCTACGGCGGGTTGCGCATGTTTGAGTTTCTTGGATGCTTATTCCGGTTATCATCAGATTAAGATGGCGGTCAAGGATCAGGAGAAGACAGCTTTTATTACTCCTTTTGGAGCTTTTTGCTATGTGTCTATGCCTTTTGGGCTTAAGAGTGCCCAGGCGACTTACCAACGTTGTGTGCAGAATTGTCTTCACGATCAAATCGGGTGCAATGTTCATGCTTACGTGGATGATATAGTGGTAAAGTCCAGGAAGGAGGAAACCTTGGTCACAGATCTGAAAGAGACTTTCGATAATCTCCGGATCTACAAAATGATGCTTAACCCGGCCAAGTGTGTTTTTGGAGTCCCAGCTGGCAAGCTCTTGGGTTTTTTGGTGTCCAACCGAGGTATTGAAGCTAACCCGAAGAAAATCAAGGCAATTACGTCTTTAGCCAAACCAACATGCATCAATGACGTTCAGCGGCTGGCGGGTCGTGTTGCTGCCTTGAGGCGGTTCATAAGCCGGTTAGGGGAGAAGGCAATGCCTTTGTATCAGATGATGAAGAAAACAAATGCTTTTATTTGGAGTGATGCTGCAAATACTGCTTTTGAGGGTATGAAGGCACAGCTTGCTGAGCCACCGGTTCTTGCTGCTCCAGTTGAAAAAGAGCCGTTGTTATTATATGTGGCCGCCAACTCACGGGCTGTTAGTGTGGCTATTGTGGTGGAGCGCAAGGAGGCTGGCAAGGAACATCTAGTTCAATGGCCGGTTTACTACGTCAGTGAGGTGTTGATTGAGTCCAAGCTGTTGGAAATATGCCCTAGAGGCAATAATAAATTGGTTATTATTATATTTCCTTGTTCATGATAATCGTTTATTATCCATGCTATAATTGTATTGATAGGAAACTCAGATACATGTGTGGATACATAGACAACACCATGTCCCTAGTAAGCCTCTAGTTGACTAGCTCGTTGATCAATAGATGGTTACGGTTTCCTGACCATGGACATTGGATGTCGTTGATAACGGGATCACATCATTAGGAGAATCATGTGATGGACAAGACCCAATCCTAAGCCTAGCACAAAGATCGTGTAGTTCGTATGCTAAAGCTTTTCTAATGTCAAGTATCATTTCCTTAGACCATGAGATTGTGCAACTCCCGGATACCGTAGGAATGCTTTGGGTGTATCAAACGTCACAACGTAACTGGGTGACTATAAAGGTGCATTACAGGTATCTCCGAAAGTGTCTGTTGGGTTGGCACGAATCGAGACTGGGATTTGTCACTCCGTGTAAGCGGAGAGGTATCTCTGGGCCCACTCGGTAGGACATCATCATATGCGCAATGTGACCAAGGAGTTGATCATGGGATGATGTGTTACGGAACGAGTAAAGAGACTTGCCGGTAACGAGATTGAACAAGGTATAAGGATACCGACGATCGAATCTCGGGCAAGTAACATACCGATAGACAAAGGGAATTGTATACGGGATTGATTAAGTCCTTGACATCGTGGTTCATCCGATGAGATCATCGTGGAACATGTGGGAGCCATCATGGGTATCCAGATCCCGCTGTTGGTTATTGACCGGAGAACGTCTCGGTCATGTCTGCATGTCTCCCGAACCCGTAGGGTCTACACACTTAAGGTTCGGTGACGCTAGGGTTATGAAGATATGTGTATGCAGTAACCCGAATATTGTTCGGAGTCCCGGATGAGATCCCGGACGTCACGAGGAGTTCCGGAATGGTCCGGAGGTAAAGATTTATATATAGGAAGTCCTGTTTCGGCCATCGGGACAAGTTTCGGGGTCATCGGTATTGTACCGGGACCACCGGAAGGGTCCCGGGGGCCCACCGGGTGGGGCCACCTATCCCGGAGGGTCCCATGGGCTGAAGTGGGAAGGGATCCAGCCCAAAGTGGGCTGGGGCGCCACTTCCCTTATGGCCCATGCGCCTAGGGTGAAGGGGGAAACCCTAAGGAAGAGTCCCAAGGAGGGAAGGCACCTCCTAGGTGCCTTGGGGGGGGAGGACTCCTCCCCTGGCCGCCGCCCCTTGGAGATTGGATCTCCTAGGGGCTGGCGCACCCCCCCCCCTTGGGATTCCTATATATAGTGGGGTAGGAGGGCCTCTCAAACACACCTTTTGCCTTTGGTGCAGCCCCTCCCTCTCTCCCCGTTACGTCTCTCTCTTGTAGTATAGGCGAAGCCCTGCTACTGTGACGCCCTGCATCCACCACCACGCCGTCGTGCTGCTGAATCTTCATCAACCTCTCCCTCTCTCCTTGCTGGATCAAGGCGTGGGAGACGTCATCGGGCTGTACGTGTGTTGAACGCGGAGGTGCCGTCCGTTCGGCACTAGGATCATCGGTGATCTGAATCACGACGAGTACGACTCCATCAACCCCGTTCACTTGAACGCTTCCGCTTAGCGATCTACAAGGGTATGTAGATGCACTCTCCTTCCCCTCGTTGCTAGTCTCTCCATAGATTGATCTTGGTGATGCGTAGAAAATTTTGAATTTCTGCTACGTTCCCTAACACAAGCAACGATATCTGCATTGGCAGAAACTCGTATATGGGGTATTCATGGCAAGCCAGAAGCTTAAACATTAATTCCAGGGTCACCCGATCACTGTGGTCATCTCTGCTCCTTTGGGAGACATCATTCAAAACAGAGAAGCCACTAGGCGAGTCGCCAAGTGGGCAATTGAGCTTGGGTCTCATGGGTTGAAGTATGTGCCGCGTACTGCGATCAAATCTCAGGCACTGGTTGACTTCATCAATGACTGGACAGAGATGCAGATGCCAGAAGAGAAACCAGACAACACGTATTGGACTATTCATTTTGATGGGTCCAGACAGTTGGAAGGCTCGAGGGCTGGAGTTGTGTTAACTTCCCCACGAGGTGACAAATTTTGTTATGTGTTACGGTTGATGTTTCCTTGCACCAATAACGCAACAGAGTATGAAGCCTTGCTCCATGGTCTTCGAGTGGCGAAAGAGATGAGTTTGAGCCAGGTCAGATGTCTTGGCAACTCAGATCTAGTGGCTCAACAGGTATCTGGCAAGTGGGATTCCAAGGACCCTCTCATGGCGGCTTATTGCCGGGAGGTGGATGCTGTTGCAGGGCATTTTAAAGGTTATCAGGTGGAGCACATTGACCGTCGAAAGAACGAAGCGGCTGATGCCTTAAGCCGGTTGGGGTCTCAGCGTAAGCCGGTGCCACCTATCACCTTTTTGGATATTTTGCATAACCCCTTTGTCAAGTTGCCCACAGAAGAAGATTTAGCTGTTCCTGACCCGGAGGCGCAGTTGGTGGCGGCTCTTCATGTCATCCTAGATTGGACAGTACCGTTCTTGCCTTACATGACCCGGGGAGAGTTGCCATCGGATGAGACCCTGGCTCGATAGATAACCCGGCGGTCTAAGTCAATGACGATTTCGGATGGAGAGTTATATCATCGCAGTGTTTCTGAAGCGTTTCAGCGGTGTGTTTCCCCCAAAGAAGGTCAAAAAAATCCTTCATGAGATCCATGAAGGTGATTGTGGTCATCACGCCGGGTCAAAATCTTTGGTGGCCAAGGCGTTTCGTCATGGTTTTTACTGGTTGACGGCTCACGCTGATGCAGAAGATCTGGTCAGTAGATGTGATGGATGTCAAAAATTTGCACGACGAGCGCATGTGCCAGCTCAAGAGCTCCGGATGATTCCAATCACTTGGCCGTTTGCGGTCTGGGGGCTTGACATGGTGGGACCTTTCAAAAGATCTAAGGATAAAAAGACACATCTCCTGGTGGCAGTTGATAAATTCACCAAGTGGGTTGAGGCGGAGCCTGTGAGTAAGTGTGACGCGGCCACGACGGTTCAGTTCATGAAAAAGGTGATCTTCCGTTTTGGTTTTCCACACAGTATTATCACTGACAATGGCACTAATATTTCTCAAGGGGCTATGGAGGAGTTCTGTCAATGAGAGCATATCCGGCTTGATGTTTCTTCTGTAGCTCATCCTCAATCCAATGGTCAAGCTGAGAGAGCCAATCAGAAAATTTTGAAAGGGCTCAAACCCCGGCTTATGGTTCCTTTACAGCGAACGCCGGGTTGTTGGGTAGAGGAGTTACCCTCGATGCTGTGGAGTATCAACACCACACCCAACAAGTCTACAGGTTACACACCTTTCTTCATGGTTTATGGAGCAGAAGCAGTGTTGCCTAGTGACATCCGTCATGACTCACCCCGTGTGGCGGCTTATGTTGAAGCCAATAATGAACAAGCCAGACAGGATGCACTTGACTTGTTGGATGAAGAAAGGGACTTAGCGGCAGCCCGGTCAGCAATTTATCAACAGGACCTACGTCGTTATCACAGCCGCCGGGTTAAGTCCAGGACTTTTCAGGAAGGCGACTTGGTGCTCCGGCTCATTCAGGATCTGTCAGATGCACACAAGTTATCCCCACCTTGGGAAGGACCCTTTGTGGTCAGTAAGAACTTAAACAACGGGTCATATTACCTCATTGACGTTCGAGAGCACCAAGACTCACGTAAGTCGGAGGAAGAGACCCGCCGGCCGTGGAATATTGCTCAACTTCGGCCATACTACACCTGAGCCACCGGCTCTCATCATGTACATACTTTAACATTGTATATACCATGTTAAGCAATAAAGTAAGACCATCAGTCTCTTTTCTTTTCAAAGATTATGCATCTTTGTTATTCCTTATTTTTCAAATGACTATTAAGGAGTTGATCATATTTGAATCAAGTTTAACCTTTTTGGTCTAGCTTATGATCATATCCGAATCTAGCTGCAATCTCATGGTCACTTGGGGGCTTCCTGTTCAAACATAGGTCGTATTCGAACCAAATAGTACATAGTTGTCGTAACCCTCTTGATCGGCTCAAGGCCAAACTCACCTGGGGGCTTCTTGATCGTATCTGAATCATAGCTTAACCCCTTTTGGGTCCGACTTGGATCGTATTCGAATCAGGGTCGTTAAAAACCTCTCAAGGTCATTTGGCGGCTTCCTGTTCAAACATAGGTCGTATTCGAACCAAAGAGAACATAGCTGTCGGTACCCTCTTAATCGGGGCAACGCCAAAGCCACTGGGGGCTATATGGTCATATTCGAACCTTAGCTTAACCCCTTTGGTCCGATTTACTGATCGTATTCGAATCAGAAACCCCCACATTTTGAATACAGGATTAAATTATGCTTATTATCTATTGCTTGCCTTTTAGTTTTTTGTTGTTTCAATATTACAAACAATTAGCCTGGTCTTCTTCATCGACTTGACTATTTGACAACACAGCCGCCCGGGTCATTCACACCAGCGGCTTACGGATCAAAAGGTGCAACCTACCAAGGTATAGTAATCATTGAGTATTCAAAAAAGCATTGGCTTCTCATAAAGATTGAATTATCAAATTCATCACCCGGGTTATTTAAACCGGCGGTCTAAGGATCAAAAGGGACAAGGTATGGTTATTACTTATACGCACTTACCTGCTGCATTAACTAAAGAGTTAGTTTCAGCCCTTGTCCTTTATTTATATCTGTCTCTGGTTCTTACTGTGGTAAACGTATTGGCTATAAATTGGGTGTTTTAACCCGTTTGGTTCTAAGCCGCCAAGCCAGTATTTTCTTTGTATTTACAGGAACATAATTCAAACATTGCAGAAACAAACATTAAATACGATGCATACATTGGCATCAGGAAACACAGACTCACATAAAAGTGTTTTATGCGCGATGGCATAAGCAACGCATGCAGTATTTTCACCACTAAGTTATTACAAGGCTTTATAAGCCCATGAAGATGATCATTGTTCCTCCCTCGCCGGTTCACCACCTTCTATTGGCTGGAAGTTGGGTTTTGACCAATCAAAACCATTCACGGCGACAAATTCGGCTTCGTCGTCGATCAGGCTGACCGGGTCAACTTCCGGGGCAAATGTGTCTTCTCTCACTGGTGGGATCAAATCTGTTACCTTGTATGAGGGAGTGGCCATCTTCTTATTCTCACTATCAAAACCCGGCTGGTATTTATCAACATTGGTATCATCTCCAAGGGTAGTTGCCTGAGGCCGGACTCCGCGCACGCAAGCCATGAAGCCATCCTGATCAAAAGGAGACATGTCTTCCTTCACGGTGGGATAGCCTCTTGCCATGTCCGCTGGGTCTAGGTCTGGCACCCAAGCCTTGGAGCGGCTCAGAGCAGTCAAAGCTCCGGCTCGCGCGCAGGAGCGTTTTACTTCTTGAAACCTGGCAGGAAGGATGGATAGTTTCTTCAGGACGTCGCTGAGCCGGTTGGGTCCTTGATTAGCAGGAGAGATGGCGGCCAGAGCCCGCTGTGCACCAATATACAGTTGTTCAACCAAAGTATATACTGCCTTCAGTTTGATCAACAGGTCTTGGCTCAGATTTTTGCTTTGAGGACTTGCATAAATTTTACACACAAAGTCAGTTGGCAGATTATACTCCGGATCGGCAAAAAGCACACAAAAGTTAAAGTCAGACAGCTTACCAAAGATAGCAGCTACCATTTGAGACACATGGCCCTTTAACCCGTTCAACTCTGTTGAAATCTCTTTCAGAGCTGTTTCGGCCGTCTCAGCACGTTGGGTCAGAAGCGTTTTTTCCTCTTCCCAAGTTTTCTTCTTAGTAGCAAAGTTGGTCTTTAAAATTTCCGTGGCAGAGAGACTTATTTGCAGTTTGGAGTTAGCGGATTTGATTTCTGTCTCCTGACTCACTAGCCGGGTCTTCGCGTCAGTCAATTGAGAGTTCAATTCAGATAAGGCATTCTGCAAAACATTCAGATGAGTCAAGATTTGGTTTCAAATTCAAAAATCAAGATTCAAGTCTCAAGTACTTTACAAAAAACCACTTGACACTTGGGGGCTAATGTATGCCAAATCAAATTTCTACGACTCTACAGACATATTTAAGTCCCAAGTACCTTCCAAAGTAGCAACACTTGGCACTTGGGGGCTAATGTATACAGTTCAGCAAGTTTCTCAAAGGTTAAGCCGGAATATTAAGCCTTTTAAATACGGAACCAAACAATTTAAAGTACCGGTTCATTTGTTATCAAAATGAACCGGCCCTTGGGGACTACAGGTGAAGCTTTGATCTCTTAAAGTCAAGAAAAGTTTCAAAGGTAAAGGTCTTGGCCTATATTTTAAAGTCTACAGGTCATTTCGGTTCTCTCATAATCTGAAGACTTGGGGGCTGAAGGAATACAGATAAGCCAGAAAAACATACCTCGTATTTCAACTGTAGTTGTTTGACCATTTCAATCTCAGAGTCGTGGCTGGAGTGTACATGGTTAAGATAGTCGGATAAAATATCATTGGCATTGAGACGGTCGTCAAAGCGAACTTTCTGCCTCTCCAATGCCTCTTGTTTTGCTGTACACCGAGCCAGCATGGTTGGGTTCCCGGTTCAATAAAGCGGCTCCTGGTAATCTGAACATCTTGTGCAGACGGAGATGGCGGGTTGGCTGAACTTGATGGTCCGATTGTGGAAGGGTTCATAATGGTTTCGTCAAATGACGGCTCAGGAGGATTTGCTTCGGTGTCAACAGGCGGGTCTTCTGGAGCGTCAGTTAACGGAGAAGAAGGTCTAGCCGGGTCAGATGCCAGCACCGGCGGGTCTTCCGCCGGCTTAGCTGCCTTCGCTTTCTTGGATTTAGCTTGGCCACTAAGAAAAAATGTTGCAGGATTGTCATTATAAAGATACAATTGAACAACTCGAAAGAAAGGAGGATTTCTGATTACCCGGGAGCGGTCTTGAAAGCCGGGAATTGCGTCTGTGATGAGTCACCAGAAGAGCGAGACACCTCCTGAAAGGATAAAATAGAGTTAAAGGAAATACAAGGAGAAGGATCCATTAAACAGAGTTAAAGACAGAAATAAGTAAACCTCATTCGGACGTTTCCGAGGAGTTTGTTGAAGAACGACAGCCGGTTCATCTTCAATCCCACCTTGACGGCAGCTTTCATGTTGCTGCTTTTTCAAACGAAAGTTGGGATCCAAGTGAGCTAAAGGGTTATAAAACCTTACTTTACGGATCACTCGTCGAACTTTGTGTCTTGGTAAGGGCTCTGAGTCGGAGGAAATGATAGTTACCTCTGCTTCCCCAGCCTGACTGGCCCCAGTGTCATCCTAGTAATGATCGGTGTCAATAAGATTGCTAAAAAATTGGCCAAGGGAATCAAGGGCTACCTCCGAGTCAGATGTATCATCAAGCTTCATCAGGTCTTCAGCAGTACTCTTGTCGTGGAATTGTCACGGCAGATGTCCTAGAGCAAGGACTTAGTCGTAGGGCCATCGCACTAGGAAGCTTAAAGGGGTTAATCGGGACAAAGGACACGAGAGAGTTTTATACTAGTTCGGCCCCTTACGATGAAGGTAAAAGCCTACGTCTAGTTGGGTTTGGTATTGCTAAGGTTTCGATCACCAAGAGGCTTAACTCGCCGGCTTGGATATCGACTTGTTGTTTCTTGCCCTCAACCGCCACTGGGTCGTCCCCTTATATACACGGGTTGACGCCAGGTGGCCTACAGAGTCCCGGGCGGCTCATAATCATGTCCGGCTCGGTGACTTTCTTTACATGTCTTTCTGTACAAGTATTTCCTTACATGTGGCGTTTTACAATATCGGGCCTTAAGTCGGCCCCAGGCCTTTGGGCCTTCTATAAGACTTAATAAACTACAAACTTGGATGTTTACTGAACTTCTTGCGTAACCCGCCATTGAAGCTGACCCGGCCCCTCCTGGGCGGGTCTTAGCTGATAGTAATATCCCCAACATTAGGCCCCAGGTTGACTCAGAACTTTGTTCTTTGTCAATCTTCAACACTTAGTCAGAATCCATCCTCTGTCTAAAAACTTCTGTAACCCGCCGTGACGTCATCTTTTGAAAACACAAAAAACCTTCATGACGTCATCTTACAACGGATCTTTCATTTTTTAATGCCTTCCGAGAATCGAGGCGTCTGTTCAGTTGGATAATTATTATTGGGTCTCCTTGATTTTCGCGCCCGCCTGTTCACATCTGCCCTTATAAATAGGCACGCGGCCGGTCCTTCCCATTCTCCTTTCTTCCTCATCTTCTTCCTCTCGCAACCTCCGTCGCTGCTCGAGCTACGTCGCCGCCGCGACTCTCATCGTCGTCATCAAGCTTGGCCGCTGCATTACCCTGAGTCCGACCAGAGGAAGCGGCGATTCTTCGCGGCAGACCTGCATCTCGTAAGTTTTCTTCTCTCACACACCCAGATCTGTTCTAGGTTTGCAAGTTCTTCAGTGTTCTTCACCTGTTCGCCATGGATCATCTGTAGATCTTCTCCGCAACTTCTTTTTGATCCAAAGAAGAGATATAACTCGTGCGGTAGCTTGTTTGGCATTCATTTTTTGTATCAGTAGATCCCTTTTACCTGTATAGATGCTTCCTTATAATCGACGAACTCATCCGTACTAGGTTTTTAGGTCTAGAATATTTTCCTTTTTGAAACAGCCTTTTGATCTGAAATAATATCAATCACTTTGGGAAACTTTTTTGTCCCAATACTTAGCGGAATCCACTTTCTGAAAGAATCTATAGTCATGGCGGTTTACCGCACCGGCTCTCTTTTCCTTATATGTCATTAGCCCTTAGTTAAACCGCCATTGCTTGTTTTATAACTGACCGTAGGCTGAACCGGCATATTATTATCTATTTTTCAGCTCTCTACACATCATGCCGTCAAAGACACCCACCGTCTGTAACTGGGTCCCTTCGTCCATAACGGAGGAACGGTTAAAGGAGTTCTTCATCATTGGGTTTCTGCCTTCGAAGAATGTCATGTCTTATCGTGCTCCTGACCCGGAGGAAGAACGCCCCAATCCAAAAGATGGAGAAGTGATTGTCTTCACTAACCACATGAATCGTGGCTTCTCACCGCCCGGTTCAAAATTCTTCAGAGAGGTCCTTCATTTTTTCAAACTCCACCCTCAGGACCTTGGACCCAATTCCATTTCCAAAATTTGGAACTTTCAAGTACTCTGTGAGGTGTATCTTCAGCAAGAGCCCATCGTAGAGCTGTTTAGGGAGTACTTTTATCTAAACCGGCAGAACGAATGCCCAAATGGTCCTCGCTTGGAACTTGGAGGCATCTCAATTCAGCGCCGCCAGGGTGCTGTTTTCCCTCTTATCGTCTTACCAAGTCACCCAAAGGACCGGAATCAAACTTGGTTTTATTGTCCGGATATTTCTCCAGCAAACGAGAAGCCTTTGTCGGGTTACCGCCCCGGTCATCTTGACTCCAAGTTCACCCTTCCAGATAAGCTCACCGTTGCTGAACGCAAGAAGCTACTTCCCTCCATCAGAAAAATCAATGCTTTGTTGGGGAAAGGTTTAACCGGAGTAGATCTGACCCGCTGCTGGATCTCATGGCAGGTTATTCCATTAGGCCGTCGATCCAAACTGATGTATGAATATGACGGAAGCCCGGACAACTCTCTTCGTTACAGCTCAATTGAACTCACCGAAGAAGACATTGTTTTGATGTCAACTCTTTTGGTAAATGGGAAGTACGAAGATTGCAGTATTGTTGGGTTGAGTCCCTTTTGCAAGATTAATCCGGCGCCAGAAGTAAGTACATTCTAATCTCTTTTTCTTCGTGTTTTGCTCAGCTATTTGTACTTAATAGTGATCTTTCTTCTTGTCTTTACAGGCCAATTCTGACTTCTGGAAGGTGAAATATGACCATGAAGCTGCCAAGAAGGCGAAAGCCGCCGCTATGAACACCAAGAAGATGACCCGGAAATCAAAGAAGAAGAAGAAGAAAACTACTGCTGAGGATTTAATGAAGCTTGATGACTCGTCTGACTCGAAGGTAGCCCTTGATTCCCTTGGCCAATTTTTTAACAATCTTATTGATACTGATCCTTACCAGGATGACACTGGGGCTAGCCAGGCCAGGGAAGCAGAGGTAACTATCACTTCCTCTGACTCAGAGCCCTTACCAAGACACAAAGTTCGACGAGGGATCCGTAAAGTAAGGTTTTCTAACCCCTTAGCTTACTTGGATCCCAACTTTCATTTGAAAAAAGAGAAGCATGAAAGCCGTCGTGAAGTTGAGATTGAAGATGAGCCGGCTGTCGTCCCTGAACAGACCCCTCGGAAATGTCCGAACGAGGTTTACTTATTACTGTCCTTACCTTTGTTTTAATGAATCCTGCTCCTTGTATTTTCTTTAACTCCTTTCATTTACCTTTTCAGGAGGTGTCTCGTTTCTCGGGCGACTCATCACAAACACAATTTCCAGCTTTCAAGACTGCTCCTGGGTAATTAAAAACCATTTTTTCTTCCGAGTTTGATCAATTGTTATCTTAATGCTGATTATCCTGCAATATTTTTCTTTAGTGGTAAAGCTAAGTCCAAAAAAGCGAAGGCAACAAAACCAATGGAAGACCCGCCAGTACTGGCATCTGAGCCGGCTAGGCCACCTTCTCCATTGACTGTCGCCCTAGAAGACCCGCCTATTGTTCATGAAGCAAATCCTCCAGAGCCATCCCTTGTCAAGAACACTATTAACCCTTCTGCAACTGTTCCATCAAGATCAACCGGCCCACCGTCTCCCCATGTTCAAGATGTTCAAATAACTGGGAGCCGCTATGTTGAGCCGGGGAACCCGACGGTTTTGGCACGGTGCACAGCTAAGCAAGAAGCTTTGGAGAGGCGGAAGGTTCGTCTTGATGTTGCCAATTATGACCGTCTTAATGCCAGTGATATCTTATCCGGCTATCTCAGTCATGTACACTCCAGTCGTGATTCTGAGATTGAGATGGTCAAGCAGCTTCAATTGAAGTATGAGGTATGTAATTTCCGGTTTATCAATATTCCTTCAGCCCCCAAGTCTGTAGATTATGAGAGAAACAGAATAACCTATAGACTTACAATATAGACTGATAATTTTACTTCTGAATCTTTTCTTGATATTGGTAGAACAAGACTTCACCTGTAGCCCCCAAGGACCAGTTTATTTAAGCATTAATGAATCGGTACTTCAGAATTGAACACCATCTGTAAAATACTTAACATTCCGGTTTATCTTTGATAACCTTGCTGAACTGTGTACATTAGCCCCCAAGTGTCAAGTGATGTTACTTTGTAAAGGACTTGGGACTTCTAATATGCTGGTAGAGTCACAAAAATTTGATTTGGCATACATTAGCCCCCAAGTGCCAAGTGGTTTATTCGTAAAGTACTTGGGACTTTGTATTTTGAATATGTATATTGGAATTGAAAACCAAATCTTGACTTATTGGAATGTTTCACAGAATGCATTATCTTAACTGAACTCCCAATTGACTGACGCAAAGACCCGGCTAGCAAGCTAGGAGTCAGAAATCAAATCTTCCACCTCCAAATTGCAAATGAGCCTTTCTGAAATGGAAACTTTGAAGACCAATTTTGCTGCCAAAGAGAAAACTTGGGAGAATGAGAAAACACTCCTGACCCGCCGAGCTGAGACAGCCGAAACAGCTCTGAAAGAAATTTCAACAGAGCTGAACAATTTGAAGGGCCGGGTATCTCAGATGGTTGCTGCTATTTTTGGTAAGTCGTTTGAATTGATCTTGAATATAATTTTCGTCAAACCGGAATATGATCCGCCAACTGACTCTGTTAAAAATATACAGGTCCGCGAAGCAAAAATCTGAGCCAAGACCCGTTGATTAAACTGAAGGCAGTATACACCTTGGTACAACAATTGTACATTGGTACACAACGGGCTCTGGCCGCTATCTCTCCGGTAAATCAAGGATCCAACCGGCTTAGCGATGTCCTGAAGAAGCTATCCATCCTTCCTGCTAGATTTCAAGAGGGAAAACGCTCCTGTGCGCGAGCCGGTGCACTGACTTCCCTAAGCCGCTCCAAAGCTTGGGTACCAGACCTAGACCCGGCGGATGTTGCAAGGGGCTATCCTACTGTGAAGGAGGACGGGTCTCCTTTTGATCAAGATGACTTTATAGCCTGCGTCCGTGAAGTCTGGCCTCAGGCGACTAGCCTTGGAGATGACACCAATGTGGACAAATACCAGCCGGGTTTTGACAGTGCAAATAAGAAGATGGCCACCCCTTCATACAAAGTTGCCGATCTGATCCCACCCGTGAGAGAAGATACATTTGCCCCGGAAATTGACCCGGTCGGCCTTATTGACGACGAAGCTGAATTTGTCGCCATGAACGGCTTTGACTGGTCAAAATCCAACTTCCAACAGACTCAAGATGGTGAACCGGCAAGGGAAGGACAGTGATCATCTTCACGGGCTTATTAAAGTCTTGTAATAGCTTAGCTGTTTAAAACACCGCCTATTTGCTTATGCCATCGCGCATAAAACACATCTACATGAATTTGTGCTTCCAGATGCCAATGCTTAATACTTTCTTATGCATCGTTTAATGCTTGTCTCTGCAATGTTTGAACTCTGTTCCTGTGAACACAAGGAAAAAACCTGGCAAGGCGGTTTAGAACCAACTAGGCTTAAACACCTAATTTATAGCCCATATTTCCACCTCAAAAAACACAGACAAATATAAATAAAGGATAAGGTTTAATACCAACTCTGAAGTTAATGCAGCCGATAAGCGCGTGTAAGTAAAAACCATACCTTGTCCTTGGTGATCCTGAGATCACCGGTTTAAATAACCCGGGTGATGAATTTGAGAATTCAATATAAAAGTTAAGACTCCTTAAACATTCAATAATCATCATATCTCAGTAGCTCGTACCTTCGGATCCTTAGACCACCGGCTTGGATAACCCGGGCGGCTTTGTTGTCCAATAATTGAGCCGGCCAAGAGAATCAGGCCATCTCATTTGTAATATTGAAACAACAAAAGATCAAAGGCAAGCAACAGATAACAAACATAATTTTAACTATGTATTTAAAAGATTGGGGGTTTCTGATTCGAATACGATCAGTAAACCAGACCAAAGGGGTTAAGCTAAGGTTCGAATACGACCATATAGCCCCCAGTGGCTTTGGCGTTGCGCTGATCAAGAGGGTACTGACAGGTATGTTCTCTTTGGTTTGAGTATGACCTATGTTTGAACAGGAAGCCCCCAAATGACCTTGAGAGGTTTTTAACGACCCTGATTCGAATACAATCCAAGTCGGCTCAAAAGGGGTTAAGCTATGATTCGTATACGATCAAGAAGCCCCCAAGTGAGTTTGGCCTTGAGCCGATCAAAAGGGTTACGACAGCTGTGTTCTCTTTG
Source organism: Triticum urartu (assembly GCF_003073215.2). NCBI lineage: Eukaryota > Viridiplantae > Streptophyta > Magnoliopsida > Poales > Poaceae > Triticum > Triticum urartu. Next base: position 507,914,772 of record NC_053028.1, on the reverse strand, counting down.
GTTCCAATACGACCTATGTTTGAACAGGAAGCCCCCAAGTGACCATGATATTTACAGCTAGATTCGAATACGATCATAAGCCAAACTAGAAAAGGTTAAACTTGATTCAAATATGATCAGCTCCTTAATAGTCATTTGTGAAAAAGTAATAAAGATGCATAATCTTTGAAAAGAAAAGAGACCAATGGTCTTACTTTATTGCTTATCATCGTATATACAAGATGAATGTATGTACATGATGAGAGCCGGTGGCTCAGGTATAGTACGGCCGAAGTTGAGCAATGTTCCACGGCCGGCGGGTCTCCTCTTCCGACTTACGTGAGTCTGCATGCTCTCGAACGTCAATGAGGTAGTAAGACCTGTTGTTTAAATTTTTACTGACCACAAAGGGTCCTTCCCAAGGTGGGGATAACTTGTGTGCATCTGAAAGATCTTGGATGAGCCGGAGCACCAAGACGCCTTCCTGAAAAGTCCTGGTCTTAACCCGGCGGCTGTGATAACGACACAGGTCATGTTGATAGATTGCTAACCGTGCTGCTGCTAAGTCTCTTTCTTCATCCAACAAGTCAAGCGCATCCTGTCTGGCTTTTTCATTGTTAGCTTCAACATAAGCCGCCACGCGGGGCGAGTCATGACGAATGTCACTGGACAATACTGCTTCTGCCCCATAAACCATGAAGAAGGGTGTGTAACCCGTAGACCTGTTGGGTGTAGTATTGATGCTCCATAACACTGAAGGCAACTCCTCTACCCAACAACCCGGCATTCGCTGTAAAGGAACCATAAGCCGGGGTTTTAGCCCTTTCATAATTTCCTGATTGGCTCTCTCAGCTTGACCATTGGATTGAGGATGAGCTACAGAAGAAACATCAAGCCGGATGTGCTCTCGCTGACAAAACTCTTCCATAGCCCCTTGGGATAGATTGGTGCCATTGTCTATGATAATACTGTGTGGAAAACCGAAACGAAAGATTATTTTTTTCATGAACTGAACCGTCGTGGCTGCATCACACTTACTCACAGGCTCCGCCTCAACCCATTTAGTAAACTTATCAACAACCACCAGGAGATGTGTCTTCTTGTCCTTAGACCTTTTGAAAGGTCCCACCATGTCAAGCCCCCAGACTGCAAATGGCCAAATGATTGGAATCATCCGGAGCTCTTGAGCCGGCACATGCACTCGCCGTGCAAATTTATGACATCCATCACATCTACTAACCAGATCTTCTACATCAGCGTGAGCCGGCAACCAGTAAAAACCATGACGAAACACCTTGGCCACTAAAGATTTTGACCCGGCGTGATGACCACAATCGCCTTCATGGATCTCACGAAGGATTTCTTGACCTTCTTCAGGGGAAACACACCATTGAAACGCTCCGGAAACACTGCGATGAAATAACTCTCCATCCGAAATCGTCATGGACTTAGATCGTCGGGTTATCTGTCGAGCCAGAGTCTCATCTGCTGGCAATTCTCCCCGGGTCATGTAAGCCAAGAACGGCACCGTCCAATCTGGGATGACATGAAGAGCCGCCACCAACTGCGCCTTCGGGTCAGGAACAGCTAAATCTTCTTCTGTGGGCAACTTGACAAAGGGGTTATGCAAAATATCCAAAAAGGTGATAGGTGGCACCGGCTTACGCTGAGACCCCAACCGGCTTAAGGCATCAGCCGCTTCGTTCTTTCGACGGTCAATGTGCTCCACCTGATAACCTTTAAAATGCCCTGCAACAGCATCCACCTCCTGGCAATAAGCCGCCATGAGAGGGTCCTTGGAATCCCACTTGCCAGATACCTGTTGAGCCACTAGATCTGAGTTGCCAAGACATCTGACCTGGCTCAAACTCATCTCTTTCGCCACTCGAAGACCATGGAGCAAGGCTTCATACTCTGTTGCGTTATTGGTGCAAGGAAACATCAACCGTAACACATAACAAAATTTGTCACCTCGTGGGGAAGTTAACACAACTCCAGCCCCCGAGCCCTCCAATTGCCTAGACCCATCAAAATGAATAGTCCAATATGTATTGTCCGGCTTTTCTTCTGGCATCTGCATCTCTGTCCAGTCATTGATGAAGTCAACCAGGGCTTGAAACTTAATCGCAGTGCGTGGAACATACTTCAGCCCATGAGACCCAAGCTCAATTTCCCACTTGGCAACTCGCCCTGAAGCTTCTCTGTTTTGAATAATGTCTCCCAAAGGAGCAGAGCTAACCATAGTGATTGGATGTCCCTGAAAGTAATGCTTAAGCTTTCGGCTTGCCATGAACACCCCATAAACAAGCTTCTGCCAATGTGGATATCGTTGCTTAGACTCAATTAGCACTTCACTGACATAATAAACCAGCCGCTGAACCGGATGCTCCTTGCCAGCCTCCTTGCGCTCTACCACCATAGCCACACTAACGGCCCGTGAGTTGGCAGCTACGTATAACAATAGCGGCTCTTTCTCAATTGGAGCAGCTAGGACCGGCGGCTCAGCCAATTGCGCCTTCAGATCCTCAAAAGCGGCATTCGCAGCATCGCTCCAAACAAACACATATGTTTTCTTCATCAACTGATACAGAGGCATAGCCTTTTCCCCTAACCGGCTTATGAACCGGCTCAAAGCAGCCACATGACCCGCCAGTCGTTGAACATCATTGATGCAGGTTGGTTTAGCCAGGGATGTAATTGCCTTGATCTTCTCCGGGTTAGCTTCAATACCTCGGTTGGACACCAGAAAACCCAAAAGTTTGTCGGCTGGCACTCCAAAAACACACTTGGCCGGGTTAAGCATCATCTTGTAAACCAGAAGATTATCAAAAGTCTCTTTCAAGTCTATGACCAAGGTTTCCTCTTCCCTGGACTTTACTACTATATCATCCACATAGGCATGAACATTGCGCCCAATTTGATCATGAAGACAATTCTGCACACACCGTTGGTAAGTCTCCTGAGCACTCTTGAGCCCAAAAGGCATAGACACATAGCAGAAAGCCCCAAAAGGAGTTATAAATGTCGTCTTCTCTTGATCCTTGACTGCCATCTTAATCTGATGATACCCGGAGTAAGCATCTAAGAAACTCAACCGTGCGCAACCCGCCGTAGCATCAATGATTTGATCAATACGGGGAAGAGCAAAAGGATCAGCCGGACATGCCTTGTTTAAATCTGTGTAATCCACACACATACACCAGGTGCCATTCTTTTTTAGCACGAGCACCGGGTTGGCTAACCATTCTGGGTGAAAGACCTCCACAATGAACCCGGCCCCAAGAGCCGGGCCACCTCTTCTCCAATGGCCTTGCGCCTTTCTTCATTGAACCGGCGAAGAAACTATCTGACAGGTTTGAACTTTGGATTGATATTAAGAGTGTGCTCACCGAATTCCCTCGGGACACCCAGCATGTCTGAAGGTTTCCATGCAAAGATGTCCCGGTTCTCACGGATGAACTCGATGAGCGCGCTTTCCTATTTCGGATCCAAGTTTGCGCTGATGATGAACTATTTGGATGAATCGCCAGGCACAAAGTCAACCATCTTAGTGTCATCCGCCGATTTGAACTTTAACTCCGGCTCATGCTCTGTTGTTGGATTCTTTAATGACGTCATGTCCGCCGGGTCAACATGATCCTTGTAGAATTTCAACTCCTCTGTTGCACAAACAGGTTCAGCATAGGCAGCATCCCCCTCTTCACATTCCAAGGAGATCTTCCGGCTCCCATGGACTGTAATGGTGCCCTTGTGACCCGACATCTTGAGCTGTAAATACACGTAACACGGCCGAGCCATGAACTTGGCATAAGCCGGTCGCCCAAACAGAGAATGATATGGGCTTTTGATCTTAACCACTTCAAAGGTTAATTTTTCTGCCCTGGAGTCATACTCATCCCCAAAGGCTACCTCCAGCTCGATCTTACCAACTGGGTATGCCGACTTACCGGGTACTATACCATGAAAAACAGTGTTGGATTGTTTAAGTTTTTTATCCGTCAATCCCATCCGGCGGAACGTCTCATAGTAAAGGATGTTGATGCTGCTGCCTCCATCCATGAGTACCTTAGTAAACTTGTACCAACCAACCTGAGGTGCCACTACCAAAGCCAAGTGACCCGGATTATCAACCCGGGGCGGGTGATCCTCTCTGCTCCACACAATAGGCTGCTCCGACCAACGTAGATAACGTGGGATTGCCGGTTCAACGGCATTGACGTCCCTCTTGTGGAGTTTCTGGTCTCTCTTACATAAACTGGTAGTAAAGACATGATACTGTCCGCTACTCAACTGCTTCGGGTTGCTCTGATAGCCGGATTGTTGCTGCTGTTGATTCCCTTGGTTGTGTTGCTGATTATATCCTCCCTGGTGATCGGGGTGTCCCTGACCATGAAAACCTCCTCTGCTTGAACCGGCGCCCCGGCCCTGAAAGCCGCCTCCACCTGGGCCGCCACCCGGGCCGTGACCACCATCAAATGCGTTTGAATTTTTAAACGCCTTCATGATCGTGCAATCCTTCCACAAGTGGGTGGCTGGCTTCTCTCGGGTGCCATGTTTTCGACAAGGTTCATTCAACAACTGCTCAAGGGTGGGACCTGACCCGCCCGATCGAGGGGGTTGTCTGCCCTTGCGCCGCTGATTACCACCCTGCGCATTAGTATTAGCAACAAACTCATCAGCCTTACGCTTATTACCTCCTTGATTTGCCGGGTTATGCTGGTGACCTTTGCCATTCTTCTTTCCCTTCGTTGATATTTCTTCATCAGATGTCGGGTCTTTGGTGGTGTCAGAATCGGCATACTTGACAAGAGCCGCCATCAACGTTCCCATGTCATTACAGTCACGTTTAAGCCGCCCCAACTTCTGCTTCAGAGGCTCAAAACGGCAATTCTTCTCCAACATCAAAACTGCTGAGCCGGCATCCATCTTATCAGATGAATGTATTATCTCCTTGACCCGGCGCACCCAATGGGTTGTAGATTCTCCATCCTCTTGCTTGCAATTGGTCAGATCCACAATCGACATTGGCTGTTTACACGTGTCTTTAAAGTTCTAGATGAACCGTGCCTTTAACTCTGCCCATGAGCCAATGGAGTTGGGTGGTAATCCTTTCAACCAGGTCCGAGCCGTTCCATCCAACATCATGGTAAAATACTTGGCCATTGCAGCATCACTAACCTCCAATAGCTCCATAGCCATCTCATAACTCTCAATCCAAGCCCCCGGCTGTAAGTCAGCCGTGTAGTTAGGCACCTTACGAGGTCCCTTGAAATCCTTGGGCAACCGCTCATTGCGTATGGCTGGGACCAGGCAAGGTACGCCTCCGGTTCTTGTAGCCACCCCTGCCTCAACCGAGGTTGTTGGATAAACCGGAAAGGTTTGGTGAGCCGCTTGCTCTGCTGCTATCTGAGCCGCCCGTTCCGCCTCTTGACGAATCCTCTCCTGATCCGCCAAGTTAAGAGCTCCAGCCCGCACCGGCTCATACCTATATGGCCGGCTGTGACGTTGAGCATTACTTGACATTTCTGCAGATTCCATGCTGTCGGTGTACAAAAAGAGGGTTACACTTTTTGTACCCCTATAACTGTGCATGGGCAGTCTGAGCCACGGGCACCACCACACCAAGCAAGGCAAGGCAGGTGAGCCAAGGTAAGACCGAAGCTCAAGAGAACTAGAACGACGCCAAGGCCAAGACCACAAAGAGCAAAGGGGACGAAGCGGACTCCCCCGGCAAGATCCTTGCCGGGAGACAGTTTTAGCAACCCCGGCAAGGCCCTTGCCGCGGCAACTCGCCCCACACCTACGGAGCAAATCACCCTTGAGTCCACTGCCCCCATGGGGCAAGGATTCGGGAAACATCCCCGTGGTGGCATGCAGATCTTTGTGAAGACATTCAAGATCAGATACACACTATAGAAGATGACGACCCTTGGCGGGATCCCAACCGAGGAAAACCACAAGGCCCCCGGCAAGCACCTTGCCGGGGATGACAGCAGGCGCCTCGGCAAAACCCTTGCCGGGGCCCCGGCAAGGCCCTTGCCAAGGACATCCGCAGGACCACCACCAGGCCCACGCCGACTAAACCTCCACCGCCGTTCGCATGCAGCTGCCGACCCAACCAGCTGGGCAGGCACCTGCGTGGCGGCATGCAGATCTTGGTGAAGACCCACCATTGCGCCACCTCAGCTGCCTGCCTACCTACATGGCATCTCAGGCGTCGCTGGCCAGGGCGCGTGTCGACACAAGAAGGAGCGGCGACGGACGAGACAGGTTTCTCCCCCGTCCCCGATAAAGCAAGGACACCTAAGCAAGACGCATTAAATGCGCCTTGTCATGTAATGCGAGGGATAACCTCGCATCACTGTACCCTTTCCACCTCCTGTGTGCCACTGTGGCAACCCCTTTTTCTATAAAAGGAGGCCCGAGGCGACCAGAGGAAGGATTCGGCTTTTTGGAGCTCCTCACGCCCCATAGCTAGCTCAAGAACACAGATATACAATCCACCAAAGCAGGAGTAGGGTTTTACGCATCCTCGCGGCCCGAACCTGGATAAACGAACCGTGTGCTATCTGCTTGATCCGCTCTTCTCACGACCCCGCGCCCCGCCAACCATAGTAGGGATTCTTGTGATCCCATAGGTGTCGTTCCCACCGACATCTCTGGCGCGCTAGTTAGGGGGGCGCAGTTGTGAGAATCGGCTTTAGCAGTTAGCCCGGCACTCCTTCATCTTCGTGACCCTTGGAGAAGAAAGGAGGCCAGAAGATCGGCACTCGAGCGATTGCAAACAAAAGCTAAGTTGCACTGAACCCTTATGTGTTCTTTCTTATATGAGGTTATCCCCCCCCCGGAGATGTCACGCCTTTGTATGAGAAACCTGCACGCCAGGGGGTTCTCCCACTATCGGCAACACCCTTGCCCTATTTCGAGTCCGCTCAACAGCTCAAGCGGCTGCGTCGAGAATGGCAGAGTTGCCTTCCGCGATCAACAACGCTCTCGATTCTGACTCGAGTCAAGCTCGATAGTTCGAGCGGCCGCGTTCAGAACGGAAAGGTGGCTCGTCTGGCGGCACGCATACCCAGCAGGCCCATGGGGATCCATCCCCAAAATGCCGCTAGGGGCTTCCACGCCAGCGAGCCTACCCAATCGACGTAGGGCGCGCATACAAAGAGGAATTGAACGGGGAAATAACATGCATGCAATTAAGAGTATTGCAAAGTTATATTACATCACATCATTGCTGCGGTTCTAACTAAAGATGAAATTTGTCTTGGTCGTGAACCTGCAGCGGCGGTGAAGAACGGGATGCCTAATCCCGGCGCTGGCCATCCACCCTCTTGATTTCGTCGATGCTGCTGATGACGGGCTTGATGCGCTCCTTGAGCATCATGAGGTCAGTACCATCCGGCAAGCTATCCATCGCGGCATCGAAGTCGAGGTCGGGATTCTAGTACGCCATCTTGGTGAGGACCTTGGTCATGACCCCCCGGCAAAGTCGCCGAGCTTCCCCGGCCAACGTGGCCGCTCTGCTGGAGTGAAGATAAGCCAAGGCTCCAAGGACGCCCTCGAAGAACTGGGTCGGCTTGGCGTTGACGGTCCCGCTGCGCTCAGGGGCATACCTCACGTTTGGCATCCCCATGGTGGCCAACTGCGAGGTGACCCTGCCGGCGACGTCCTCCAGATGGCTGATGCATCTGTTCTCGCCCACCACATATTCCTGGTGGGAGGCGGCCTCGTTCGCCCCCAGCTGCTTCTCCTCCTCCAGGCTCCTGGTCAAGGTCTCCTCCCTAGCCGTGCTCTCCGACAACATCTTCTCGAGATTCTCCAGCTTCAGCTTGAGATCTCTAATGGAGTTTTGCGCTTCGGAGAGCTCCCCAGCCCTGCTGATGACCGCTCCTTGCGCCTCTACCAAGGCGCTGTTGAGCGTGCTCTTCTCGTTGGACAGCTTGAGGGCCTGCTCCTTCAGCTCGTCCCGCTCCACCTCCAACTCCCTTACTTTGCCGGCATGGGCCAGAGCCTGGGCATCGAGTGCCTCCTTGTGCCTCTGCTCCAGCTCGCGATTCCGCCGCGCGACAAGGGCCTTGAGCTCCTCATCCTTGCCATGGAGCGCTGCGGCAAGCTTTGCCTCACGCACGGTGAGGTCCTCTTCCTGGGAATCCAGTGCGGCTTGATGCTGGTTCCGGACGGCCTCGGCCGCGGCAGCCAAGTTCGCCGCCTTTTTCTGGGCCTTCTCGATGTCAGCCATCTTCATGGTGAGCTCGACATTGCGCTTGGCCAATTCCTCCTGAAAGGCCCTCTGCTCCTCGCGAGTCTGGTGGAACAAGGTCTGCGTCTCAGCAACGCGCGCCTTGAAATCCACCTCCGCCTGGTCCACCGTTGCCATCCTGGACTTAACCTTGTCCAGACGGACACGGTAGAGCGCCTGGAGTTTTCGGAAGTTGGCCCCCATAGCGCAGAAAAGCTGCTCTTCTGGAGAACCATCACCGCCAACGCCCGGCTCATTGACAACCTCGAGCCCGGTGGCGGCAAGCACCTCGCCGTCAAAGACTTCCCCTTCGGCGGGCGCTCGGGAACTTGACGCCCTTGGGAGATGGATGAAAAAATCGTCGCCCACCTTCAGATATCTGCCGGGGCCCGAGGTTGAGGAGGAGGGAGGCTGATCATCAACCACCTCTTCCTCGGCAGTGGCCTTGCCGGCTTCCCCGGCAGGCCCACCGTTGGCACCCTGGGCAGAAGCCTCGCCGGTCGCCTTGGCGGCCCCCACAGCGGTGTCCTCGGCAGCATCCTTGGCGGCCTCATCAACGGCGACCTCGTCAGCATCCCTGGCAGCCTCCTCGGCGGCAATCCTGTCGGCCTCCGCCGCGGCCTCCTCAGCAATATTCCCAACAACAGTATCCACGTCCTCCATACCAATTGAAGGAGGGCCTGGGTAGTAATGGGAGCATTGAAGCCAAGAAAAAGAATAAGGGAAAAACAGAGACAGAGGATAGGCGACTCACCAGTGCCAGGCTGTGAAGCAGAAGTCCCCTCCCCGCCAGCATTCGGCGCCGTGGCAGAGTCGCCAGCGCCCAAGTTCCCCTCTTCCTCCATGGGTGTGGGCTCCGTGCTTGATGCCCTTGCTGGGGTCGCCCCTCGCGGCGGCGTAGTCGATGGGGGTGGTGTGTTGGGGGTAGCCCTCTGCGGCTCCTCCTGCTGCTGCTCCCCTCCTGCAAACCCGACAAGGTCAACACCATAGCATCAAACGCCTACCACGTGTCGATAAGAGGAGGGTGACGAACTTACGTTGGGGGCTGTGCTGGGGGCTGCTGTCCGGGTTGCTCAGCACCACCAGTGGCGACTTTGAAGCACTAGCCAGGGGCTGGCCGCCCGCCAAGGCCTTGGCCCTCTTCACCCTCTGGGCCAACGTCTCTACATCCCTGCAAAAGCAAAAACGGATCAAGATAAGTGACTTAATTCAGGGGAATGGAAATGGCAGTAAGGGACAGAGTACTTACTCGTCACCCGTCTCCTCTTCCTCCACCACTTTCCTTTTCCTCTTCGGGCTGAGAGGCCCGAGATCAAAAGCGACCTCCGCGTCAACATCCGAGTCGACATCTGCCAGAGGAGGCGAAAACGGTGGGGTTTGTGTGCGCCCAGATGAGGAAGGGGCTGTTGTCTTCTTCTTCTCAGTGGCCTTCGTCAGCCTCTTGGCTGTCGTGGCCCTCGTGTGATGCCCAGACCCCTCCAGGGTCAATTGAGGTCGCGTAGCCCTGCCGGGCCGGACCGGCTCGCCGGAGCCAGCCCATCGCAGGACTCGCCCTCTTCCCCTGGTTGGCGTCGAGCCCACCGCCACGTCCCCCTCCTCCGACGACTCGTCGGCCGCGTATTCGACAAGCGGAGCTCCAGTGTCGGCGCTGCTGACCTCCTCGGTGGCCGCCGCCCACCGGGTGAGCTGCTCTTCCTCCGCAGCCATTGCGGCCTTGTCCTCCACGGCCCCGGCACTACCGGCCTCCATGGCGAGCTGCGCCTCCCTCGCCCTAGTGGAGATGTAGTCCAGCTCTGCCTGGGTGGTGTCCATGATAAGCCACCGCTCGGCGTCAGCATTGACATGTACCTCAATCAGGGTGTCAAAGAATTGCTGCACATCCGCGTCCTTCAGCTCCTTCCAGCTCGGGACAGGGCCGTGCGCATTACAGTCTGGCATCATGGCGATGATCTCGGACCGACATGAATTGTTGCACAACGGGACCACCCCCGCTGGCAGCTTGAAAAACGGCCCCTTGAGGGCCTTGCCAACCTTTGCGGCAGCCCTCGCGGCCTTGCCGGTCCGTTCGACCTCGCCATCGCGACCCACATCAAGCTGGAAAAGCCGCTGGCAGAAGTGGGCATGCGCCAGCACTGTGAAGTTGTGATCGAGGCCGGGGCGGAGTCGCATAATGTCAGCCGGATTCGTAAAGAGCCAAGCTGGCCTCCCCTTGTTGTGCAACGGGGCGATCCGGCGGCGAATGAAGTCCGCCCCGATCATCTCAAGGGTGAGTCCGGCCCGGGCGAGCCGGAGAATCCTAGTAGTGGCAACAATGATCCTCCCGTCGGCGGTGTCGACATCGCTCCAATCGCTGCCACGGACCGGCGGCACTCGGCGGACCTTGCAGAATTCCAGCGGGTCTTCATCCTCAATCCGGCACCACCGGCCACGCCATTCCTCCCACCTCTCCTTCATGGCACCGTCCGGGTACGCCCTCTTGGATCTTGGGATCCAGGTGACGCAACCAGAGACGGCACCTCCCGGCTGGATCCGAGGGAAGAAATAATGGCGGAAGAGCGCCGTGTTGGGCTGCACCCCGGCAAAGCCTTCGCAAAGATGCGCGAAGAAAGCCATGCACACCACCGCATTCGGAGTAAAATCCAAGAGGCGAAAGCCGAAGGTGTGCATAATGTCACAGAAGAAATCGGAGAAAGGGGGGCATAACCCGCAAGAAAGATAATCGACGAAAAAGGGATACCGATTCGGAGCAGGATCAGCGCAAGCAGTAGGAATGACGCGCGTCGCCGGGTGTCCCGAATTCTCTCCCCCCGTCTTCGCTCCCCATAGGGGCCTGAAGGAGGCTTGGAGCTCATGAACATCAACCGTCGAGGGGAAGAAAAAGGCGGACTTCGTCTGGTCCCCCAACAGCGCGCTCTCCGGCGACTCCACAGTCCCAGCGCCCTTAGCCACCCCCTTGCCCTTGACGGATTTGGGCGCCATGGCGGCCAAGAAGTTTAGAGGGATGAGGAAGGGGATGGCGAAGCAACGACGGCGGGCGACGGCGGAAGCTTAGGAAGGAAGGAAGAGAGGAAACGGCGGCTCTGAGACTGGAAAAGGCACGAGGAAAAAGGACAAAGTGAGCAGCGCGCCCGCAGTTATTCCTTTTTATGGGGGAAAACACGGGCCGCCTCCTTTCACATTAACTGTGGTGTGACGCATGCCCGCGGGAACCAACCCCACGCATGCTGCCCACGTCACACGCACCTCCCCACGCCGCGCCACGCGCGAGAATCGTGGGAAGCGCGGCGTGCGAAGAATCTTACCGCGGTAAAAACCGCCCCGCCTGCCCGCGCATCATTTTTGGGCCTAGCCCAACAACGCGTTGCGCTTATGTGTGGCCCAGGCCTGGGGGCTCCTGTCGGTGTACAAAAAGAGGGGTACACTTTTTGTACCCCTATAACTGTGCACGGGCAGTCTGAGCCACGGGCACCACCACACCAAGCAAGGCAAGGGAGGTGAGCTAGGGTAAGACCGAAGCTCAAGAGAACTAGAACGACGCCAATGCCAGGACCACGAAGAGCAAAGGGGACGAAGCGGACTCCCCCGGCAAGATCCTTGCCGGGAGACAGTTTTAGCAACCCCGGCAAGACTCTTGCCGCGGCAACTCGCCCCACACCTACGGAGCAAATCACCCTTGGGTCCACTGCCCCCATGGGGCAAGGATTCGGGAAACATCCCTGTGGTGGCATGCAGATCTTTGTGAAGACATTCAAGATCAGATACACACTATAGAAGATGACTACCCTTGGCGGGATCCCAACCGAGGAAAACCACAAGGCTCCCAGCAAGCACCTTGTCGGGGATGACAGCAGGCGCCTCGGCAAAACCCTTGCCGGGGCCCCGGCAAGGCCCTTGCCAAGGACATCCGCAGGACCACCACCAGGCCCACGCCGACTAAACCTCCACCGCCGTTCGCATGCAGCTGCCGACCCAACCAGCTAGGCAGGCACCTGCGTGGCGGCATGCAGATCTTCGTGAAGACCCGCCATTGCGCCACCTCAGTTGCCTGCCTACCTACATGGCATCTCAGGCGTTGCTGTCCAGGGCGCGTGTCGACACAAGAAGGAGCAGCGACGGACGAGACAGGTTTCTCCCCCGTCCCCGATAAAGCAAGGACACCTAAGCAAGATGCATTAAATGCGCCTTGTCATGTAATGCGAGGGATAACCTTGCATCACTGTACCCTTTCCACCTCTTGTGTGCCACTGTGGCAACCCCTTTTTCTATAAAAGGAGGCCCGAGGCGACCAGAGGAAGGATTCGCCTTTTTTGAGCTCCTCACGCCCCATAGCTAGCTCAAGAACACAGATATACAATCCACCAAAGCAGGAGTAGGGTTTTACGCATCCTCGCGGCCCGAACCTAGATAAACGAACCGTGTGCTATCTACTTGATCTGCTCTTCTCACGACCCCGCGCCCCGCCAACCACAGTAGGGATTCTTGTGATCCCATAGGTGTCGTTCCCACCGACACATGCGCCTATTGTAACTCGGGCTCCGGCTTGGGCGAGGAGTTGAATGAATCCTGTCTCGGCTGTAGGAGTATGCATCCTGCTGGGCCAAAGCTATCTGAAGTAGTTCTCTTACCCTCCGGGTTTCAATTGCTGCTGGCGAGTCACCTTCCATCGGGAGAGCTGCCAATCGAGCCGACGCCGCAATGATGTTCTCCATGGGGTTGGAGAAGTGACCCGGGGGTGTTGATATATAACGAGGAGGAGTTGTATTCATGCGCGGTGGCTCCATGGCGCGTGGCTGAACTGGTGCTCCGGGCGTCTCGACCCGGTTTACCTCCGGTGGGTTGCTCCCTCTAGCTCCGGGTGTATGGAACAGATTCCTTGGATCCAGTGTTAGAGGCAGACACGACTGAGTTTTCTGACACCTCCTCCTCATGACTTGGTTTGTCGCATTAAGACCCACGGAGAGCCGGAAGGTTTCTGCTTGAAGCTGCTGAGCACGAGCATCCAAAGCTGCTCATTCTGCTGCCATCTGGGTTTCCTCCACAGCCAAATTTTCCTTAGCTTGCACCATCTCCTCCCGCACGCCTGCCACTTCCGCGTCATGCTGGGCTTTATCCGCCGGCTCTACCGCAGCAGTTAACAGAGTCGTCAGTTTATCCATGAGGTCCATGAGAACCTGAGCCGGGGGGTGCGCGGGGTCTCCTGACCCGGCAGCTGCCGACCCGGTGGCGGCTGCTGTCGCTACGGTGGAGTTCTTCCCGGGCTGCGTCCCTACCATGAAGACTCCGGCCCAATTTGGCGGCTCAAGGGGGTCCGGAATACTGCTGCCATCGGAACAGCCCTGAGAAAGCCGTCTTGCAATTGGTACAACGAGTCCGTCTCACCTGTTGATGAAGCCGTATCAGAGCAGATGGCCGTCTCCCCGCCTTCCATTGATCCTTCGAAGTATTCACCGCCATGGATGCAGCCTACGAAGGCATGCTTCACGACAGATTGAACACGGGTGGACCCAGCGCGTCGAGCCGTTTCAATGAGGTCGGTGTGGACATCCAGCTCAGGCTCTGACTCGCCGATCCGGCCAATGAAGACGTGAATTCCGCCGAAGGGGACCCGGTACCCGTACTCGATTGAGCCGGCCTCAGGGCCCCAGCCTTCGTCGTCGATGTAGATCTTGCCGCGATGACTCTTGGTCATCCGGCCCACAGCGTATCCCTTGAGCCCTTCGAAGTTGCCCTTCAAGAACTCAAATCCACCGTGCGCTGGCCCCACAGTGGGTGCCAACTGTCGTGGAATTGTCACGACAGATGTCCTAGAGCAAGAACTTAGTCGTAGGGCCATCGCACTAGGAAGCTTAAAGGGGTTAATCGGGACAAAGGACACGAGAGAGTTTTATACTAGTTCGGCCCCTTACGATGAAGGTAAAAGCCTACGTCTAGTTGGGTTTGGTATTGCTGAGGTTTCGATCACCAAGAGGCTTAACTCGCCGGCTTGGTTATCGACTTGTTGTTTCTTGCCCTCAACCGCCACCGGGCCGTCCCCTTATATACACGGGTTGACGCCAGGTGGCCTACAGAGTCCCGGCCGGCTCATAATCGTGTCTGGCTCGGTGACTTTCTTTACATGTCTTTCTGTACAAGTATTTCCTTACATGTGGCGTTTTACAATATCGGGCCTTAAGCCGGCCCCAGGCCTTTGGGCCTTCTATAAGACTTAATAAACTGCAAACTTGGGTGTTTACTGAACTTCTTGCGTAACCTGCCATTGAAGCTGACTTGGCCCCTCCTGGGCGGGTCTCAACTGATAGTAATATCCCCAACAACTCTTTTTCTTCTTTTTCGACCTCTGGGTCGTTTTCTTGGCATTTATGGCGGCGGCTTTCGCTTTCTTCACTGCCTCGTGGTCATACTTAACTTTCCAGAAGTCAGAATTGGCCTGGAGACAGGTAAAAACAAGGTAAAGAGTCAGGTAAGTGTTAAAACAATATGGCTGGAGAAATATAAAAAAGATAAATAATGACATCCTTACTTCTGGAACCGGGTTAAGCTGACAGAAGAGGTTTAACCCGATGACACTGCAATCTTCATATTTCCCGTTCACCAGAAGAGTTGACATTGAGACAATATCTTCCTCTGTCCATTGAACGAGGCTGTGACGAAGGGAGTCATCTGGGCTTCCACCATACTCATACATCAGCTTTGACCGGCGGCTCAAAGGGATGACCCGCCACGAGATCCAGCAGCGGGTCAGATCAACTCGAGTTAACCCGTTCCCCAACAGAGTGTTGATCCTTTTAATGGATGGAATCAGCCTCTTACGTTCAGCGACAGTCAGCTTATCAGGAAGCGTGAACTTGGAGTCAAGGCGATCGGGGCGATAACCCGGCAGGGGCTTATCGTTTGCTGGTGAAGTGTCCTGGCAGTAGAACCAAGTCTGGTTCCAGTCCTTTGGGTGGCTTGGTAAGACAATAAGGGTAAAGACGGCACCCTGCCGGCGCTAGATTGATATACCTCCAAGTTCTAAACTAAGGCCGTTGGTGCACTCATTCTGCCAGTTCAGATAAAAGTATTCTCTGAATAATTCCACGATCGGCTCTTGTTGAAGATATACCTCACAGAGCACTTGGAAATTATAGATTTAGATATGGAGTTGGGCCCGATATCTTGAGGGTGGAGTTTGAAAAAATGGAGGACCTCTTTGAAGAACTTTGAGCCGGGCGGTGAGAAGTCACGGTTCATATGGTCAGTAAAAACGATCACCTCACCATCTCTCGGTTTGGGTCGTTCTTCTTCCGGGTCAGGGGAACGATAAGACATGACGTCTTTTGATGGCAGAAATCCTATGATGAAGAACTCTTTTAAACGTTCCTCAGTTATGGTTGAGGGGACCTAGTTATAGATGGTCGGTGTCTTTGACGGCATGATATGCAAGGAACTGAAAAGAAAAGCAACATGTTGGTTCAGTTTTTACGGTGAGGTTAACAGTTAAAGGATGAAGATGCAAAACAAGTAATGACGTCTTAACTAAGGGCTAATGACATATAAGGAAAAGAAAGCCGGTGCGGTAAGCCGCCATGACTACAGATTCTTTCAGAAAGCGGATTCAGCTAAGTATTGGGACAAACAAGTTTCCCAAAATGCTTGATATTATTTCAGATCAAATGGATGTTCAAAATGAAAAAATTTCTAGACCTAAAAATACAGTCCAGATGAGTTCATTAGATCTAAATATAGCTCTTGTACCAGAAAAAGGGGTCTGCTAGTATCAAAAGGAGGCACCAAACAACTACTGCATGAACATACATCTCTTTTGGATCAGAAAGAGGAGAAAATGGAAGAACTATGATGAACTATGAAGAACATGCAGAAGCTTGGAAACCATAATGAAGATCTGAGACACAAAGAAAAGAAGGCTTACGTTTGCAGGTCTACTGCGGAGGTCGCCGCGGGTTTCTCTGGATCGGTTCAGGTCGATGCAGCGGCCAGAGTCGGCGACGGAGATGAGGCGCGGCGGCAGCGAAGCTCAAGTAGTGAGCAGAGTCGCGAGAGGAAGAAGACGGAGAGAAAGAGAAGAATGAGGAAGGCCGGGGCGAGCCTATTTATAAGGGAAAAGGTGAACAGACAGGCACGAAAATCATGGAAGAGCTGAATAAATGGTTATCCAGCTATACAGACGCCTCGATTCTCGGGAAACATTAAAGATAAAAGATCCGTTGGAGGATGACGTCATGAAAGTTTTTTGCGTTTCCAAGAGATGATGTCACGGCGGGTTACAAGGAAATTTCGGTAAAGATAAGAAGATGGATTTTTTACTAAGTATGGAAGATTGACAAAGAACAAAGTTCATAGTCAACCTGGGGCCTAATGTTGGGGATATTACTATCAGTTGAGAACCGCCCAGGAGGGGCCAGATCAACCCCAATGGCGGGTTACGCAAGAAGCCCAGTAAACATCCAAGATTGTAGTTTATTAAGTATTATAGAAGGCCCAAGGGCCTGAAGGCGGTTTAAGGCCTGATATTATGAACCACCATATGTAAGGAAAGACTTGTAAAGAAAGGCATGTAAAGAAAGTCACCGAGCCGGACACGATTATGAGCCGGCCGGGACTCTGTAGGCCACCAGGCGTCAACCCATGTATATAAGGGGATGACCCGGTGGCGGCTTAGGGCAAGAAACAAGCAGTCGATAACCAAGCCGGCGAATTGAGCCTCTTGGAGATCGAAACCCCAGCAATACCAAACCCAACTAGACGTAGGCTTTTACCTTCATTGTAAGGGGCCGAACTAGTATAAAACTCTCTCGTGTCCTTTGTCCAGATTAACCTCTTTAAGCTTCCTAGTGCGATGGCCCTATGACTAAGTCCTTGCTCTAGGACATCTACCGTGACAATTCCACGACAGGTGTCCTCCATACAATCAACATTCCGAGGGAGTTTGCTTTACTATATTTTTATTTATTTCGATTACAGGACTCGGCTTCCCAATTACCGGCCTCTCTCATGCAATGACTGAAGGAAATATGCCCTAGAGGCAATAATAAAGTTTTTATTTATATTTCCTTATATCATGATAAATGTTTATTATTCATGCTAGAATTGTATTAAATGGAAACTTGATACATGTGTGAATACATATACGAAACAGAGTGTCAGTAGTATGCATCTACTAGACTAGCTCGTTAATCAAAGATGGTTAAGTTTCCTAACCATAGACATGTGTTGTCATTTAATGAACGGGATCACATTATTAGGAGAATGATGTGATGGACAAGACCCATTCGTTAGCTTAGCATAATGATCGTTAAGTTTTATTGCTATTGCTTTCTTCATGACTTATACATATTCCTTTAAGTATGAGATTATGCAACTCCTGAATACCAGAGGAACACCTAGTGTGCCATCAAAAGTCACAACGTAACTGGGTGATTATAAAGATGCTCTACAGGTGTCTCCGAAGTGTTTGTTCGGTTGGCATAGACCGAGATTAGGATTTGTCACTCCGAGTATCGAAGAGGTATCTCTGGGCCCTCTCGGTAATGCACATCATGATAAGCCTTGCAAGCAATGTCACTAATGAGTTAGTTGCAGGATGATGCATTACAGAATGAGTAAAGAGACTTGCCAGTAACGAGATTG
Organism: Triticum urartu; assembly: GCF_003073215.2. Classification (NCBI taxonomy): domain Eukaryota; kingdom Viridiplantae; phylum Streptophyta; class Magnoliopsida; order Poales; family Poaceae; genus Triticum; species Triticum urartu. The sequence goes on along the minus strand of NC_053028.1, from coordinate 507,896,924 downwards.
AACTAGGTATGAAGATAACAATGATCGAATCTCGGGCAAGTAACATACCGATGACAAAGGGAATGACGTATGTTGTCATTGTGGTTGGATCGATAAAGATCTTCGTAGAATATGTAGGAACCATTACGAGCATCCAGGTTCCGTTCTTGGTTATTGATCAGATATGTGTCTCGGTCATGTCTACATAGTTCTCGAACTCGTAGGGTCCGCACGCTTAACGTTCGGTGACGAACGGTATTACGAGTTTATGTGTTTTGATGTACCGAATGTAGTTCGGAGTCCCGCATTTGATCACGGACATGACAAGGATTCTCAAAATAGTCGAGAGGTAAAGATTGATATATTGGATGATGGTATTCGAACGCCAGAATGGTTCCGTAGCGTTTCAGGTAATTTTCGGAGTACCGGGAGGCTACCGGAACCCCCCGGGGAACTAGTGGGTCAACATGGGCCATAGGGGAGAGAGAGGGTAGCCCGCAAGGGGTGGCGCCCCCCCATGGGCTGTCCGAATTGGACAAGGGGAAGGGGCGTGCCCCCCCCTTTCCCCCTCCGAAAGAAGGAAGTGGGCGCGGGGGGCGACTCTGACTAGGAGTCATAGTCAGTCCCCCCCCCCACTTGGGCGTGCCCCTAGGGCCGGCCTCCTCCCCTCCTCCTTTATATACGGGGGTAGGGGCACCCCAAAGCACATCAATTGTTCGCTTAGCCGTGTGCGGTGCTCCCCTCCAGAGTTTACTCCTTCGGTCATATTATCGTAGTGCTTAGGCGAAGGCCTACGCGGATCACATCACCATCACCATCACCATGCCGTCGTGCTGACAAAACTCTCCCTCGACACTTTGCTGGATCAAGAGTTCGAGGGACGTCATCGAGCTGAACGTGTGTAGAACTCGGAGGTGTCGTACGTTCGGTGCTTGATCGGTTGGATCATGAAGACGTTCGACTACATCAACCGCGTTAAGCTAACGCTTCCGCTTTCGGTCTACGAGGGTACGTGGACAAACTCTCCCCCTCTCATTTCTATGCATCTCCTAGATAGATCTTGCGTGAGCGTAGATTTTTTTTTTTTGAAATTGCATGCTATGTTCCCCACCATTGGCATCCGAGCTAGGTCTATGCGTAGATGATATGCACGAGTAGAACACGAAGAGTTGTGGGCGATCGTAGTCATACTGCTTACCACCAACGTCTAATTTTGATTCGGCGGTATTGTTGGATGAAGCGGCCCGGACCAACCTTACATGACCATGTTCATGAGACCGGTTCCACCGACAGACATGCAACTTGTTTTGCATAAAGGTGGCTGGCGGGTGTCTGTTTCTCGAACTTTAGTTGAATCGAATTTAACTACGGCCGATCCTTGTTGAAGGTTAAAACAACAAACTTGATGAAAAATCGTTGTGGTTTTGATGTGTAGGTAAGAACAGTTCTTACTAGAAGCTCGTAGTAGCCATGTAAAACTTGCAACAGCAAAGTAGAGGACGTCTAACTTGTTTTTGCAGGGCAAGTTGTGATGTGTTATGGTCAAGACATGATGTGATATACGTTATTGTATGAGATGATCATGTTTTGTAAAATTTATCGGCAACTGGCAGGAGCCTTATGGTTGTCGCTTTATTATATGAAATGCAATCGCCATGTAATTGCTTTACTTTATCACTATGCGTTAGCGATAGTTGTAGAAGCAATAGTTGGCGAGATGACAATGACACTACGATGGAGATCAAGGTGTCAAGCCGGTGGCGATGGAGATCATGATAGTGCTTTGGAGATGGAAATCAAAGGCACAAGATGATGATGGCCATATCATGTCACATATTTTGATTGCATGTGATGTTTATCTTTATGCATCTTATTTTGCTTAGTACGGCAGTAGCATTATAAGATGATCCTCACTAAATTTCAAGGTATAAGTGTTCTCCCTGAGTATGCACCGTTGCGACAGTTCGTCGTACCGAGACACCACGTGATGATCGGGTGTGATAAGCTCTACGTTCACATACAACGGGTGCAAGACAGTTTTGCACCTGCAGAATACTCAGGTTAAACTTGACGAGCTTAGCATGTATAGACATGGCCTCGGAACACTGAGACCGAAAGTTCAAACGTGAATCATATAGTAGATATGATCAATATAGAGATGTTCACCATTGAAAACTACTCCATCTCACGTGATGATCGGACATGGTTTAGTTGATATGGATCACGTGATCATTTAGATGACTCGAGGGATGTCTATCTAAGTGGGATTTCTTGAGTAATATGATTAATTGACCTTAAATTTATCATGAACTTAGTCCTGATAGTTTTTGCATATCTATGTTGTAGATTAATGGCCCGTGCTACTGTTCCCTTGAATTTTAATGTGTTCCTAAAGAAAGCTAAGTAGAAAGATGATGGTAGCAACTACACGGACTGGATCCGTAACTTGAGGATTATCCTCATTGCTGCACAGAAGAATTACGTCTTTGATGCAACGCTAGGTGCAAGGCCTACTGTAGGAGCAACTCCGGACATTATGAACGCTTGGCAAGCTAAATCTGATGACTACTCGTTAGTTCAGTGTGTCATGCTTTACGTCTTAGAATCGGGACTTCAAAGACGTTTTGAACGTCATGGAGCATATGATATGTTCCAGGAGTTGAAGTTAATATTTCAAGCAAATGCCTGAGTTGAGAGATATGAAGTCTCCAACAAGTTCTATAGCTGCAAGATGGAGGAGAACAGTTCTGTCAGTGAACACATACTCAGAATGTATGGGTACCATAACAACTTGACTCAGCTGGGAGTTAATCTTCCGGATGATAGTGTCATTGAAAGAGTTCTTCAATCACTGCCACCAAGCTATAAAGGCTTCATGATGAACTATAATATGCAAGGGATGAACAAGACAATTCCCGAGCTCTTCGCAATGCTCAAGGCTGCGGAGGTAGAACTCAAGAAGGAGCATCAAGTGTTGATGGTTAACAAGAACACTAGTTTCAAGAAAAAGGGCAAAGGAAAGAAGGGGAACTTCGAAAAGAATAGCAAGCAAGTTGCTACTCCCGGGAAGAAGCCCAAGTTTGGACCTAAGCCTAAAACTGAGTGCTTCTACTGCAAAGGGACTGGTCATTGGAAGCGGAACTGCCCAAAATATTTGGCGGACACGAAGGATGGCAAAGTGAAAGGTATATTTGATATACATGTTACTGATGTGTACCTTACTAATGCTCGTAGTAGCGCTTGGGTATTTGATACTGGTTCTGTTGCTCATATTTGCAACTCGAAACAGGGTTACAGATTAAACAAAGATTGGCTAAGGACGAGGTGACGATGCGCGTCGGAAATGGTTCCAAGGTCGATGTGATCGCCGTCGGCACGTGATGTCAACTACACAACCTTCTTCTTGTAGACGTTGTTGGGCCTCCAAGTGCAGAGGATTGTAGGACAGTAGCAAATTTCCCTCAAGTGGATGACCTAAAGTTTATCAATCCGTGGGAGGCGTAGGATAAAGATGGTCTCTCTCAAACAACCCTGCAACCAAATAGCAAAGAGTCTTGTGTCCCCAACACACCCAGTACAATGCTAAATTGTATAGGTGCACTAGTTCGGCGAAGAGATGGTGATACGAGTGCAATATGGATGGTAGATATAGGTTTTTGTAATCTCAAAATATATAAACAGCAAGGTAACTAATGATAAAAGTGAGCGAAAACGGTATTGCAACGCGTTGAAACAAGGCCTAGGGTTCATACTTTCACTAGTGGAAGTTCTCTCAAAAATAATAACATAATTGGATCATATAACTATCCCTCAACATGCAACAAAGAGTCACTCCAAAGTCACTAATAGCAGAGAACAAACAAATATATTATTGTAGGGTACGAAACCACCTCAAAGTTTTTCTTTCTGATCGATCTATTGAAGTGTCCATAGTAAAATAACACGAAGCTATTCTTTGCGTTCAATCTATCCTATAGTTCATACTAGAATAACACCTTAAGACACAAATCAACCAAAACCCTAATGTCACCTAGATACTCCAATGTCACCTCAAGTATCCGTGGCTATGATTATACGATATGCATCACACAACCTCAGATTCATCTATTCAACCAACACAAAGAACTTCAAAGAGTGCCCCAAAGTTTTTACCGGAGAGTCAAGACGAAAACGTGTGCCAACCCCTATGCATAAGTTCACAAGGTCACTGAACCCGCAAGTTGATCACCAAAACATACATCAAATAGATCACGTGAATATCCCATTGTCGCCACAAATAAGCACCTGCAAGACATACATCAAGTGTTCTCAAATCCTTAAAGACTCAATCTGATAAGATAACTTCAAAGGGAAAACTCAATCCATTACAAGAGAGTAGAGGGGGAGAAACATCATACGATCCAACTATTATAGCAAAGCTCGCGATACATCAAGATCGTGCCGAATCAAGAACACGAGAGAGAGAGAGAGAGATCAAACACATAGCTACTGGTACATACCCTCAGCCCCGAGGATGGAACTACTCCCTCCTCGTCATGGAGAGCGTCGGGATGATGAGGATGGCCACCGGAGAGGGATTCCCCCCCTTTGGCAGGGTGCCGGAACGGGTCTCGATTGGTTTTTGGTGGCTACAGAGGCTTGCGGCGGCGGAACTCCCGATCTAGGTTATTTTCTGGAGGTTTCTATATTTATAGGAATTTTCGGCGTCGGGAACAAGTCACGGAGGTGCCCGAGTCGTCCACGAGATAGGGCGGCACGCCGGGGGAGGGGGGTAGGGCGCGCCCCCACCCTTGTGGACGGCCCGGGACTCTTCTGGCCCAACTCTTTTACTCTGGGGGCTTCTTTTGGTCCATGAAAAATCATCAAAAATTGGCACGTCGATTGGACTCTGTTTGGTATTCCTTTTCTGTAAAACTCAAAAACAAGGAAAAACAGAAACTGGCACTGGGCTCTAGGTTAATAGGTTAGTCCCAAAAATCATATAAAATAGCATATAAATGCATATAAAACATCGTAGAAGGATAATATAATAGCATGGAACAATAAAAAATTATAGATACGTTGGAGACGTATCAAGCATCCCCAAGCTTAATTCCTGCTCGTCCTCGAGTAGGTAAATGATAAAAACAGAATTTTTGATGTGGAATGCTACCTAACATAATTTCCAATGTAATTTTCTTTATTGTGGCATGAATATTCAGATTTGAAAGATTCAAGACAAAAGTTTAATATTGACATAAAAACAATAATACTTCAAGCATACTAACCAAGCAATTGCGTCTTCTCAAAATAACCTAGCCAAAGAAAGCTCATCCCTAAAAAATCATATAGTTTGGCCATGCTTCATTTTCATCACACAAAATGCTCCCATCATGCACAACCCCGATGACAAGCCAATCAATTGTTTCATATTTTAGTATTCTCAAACTTTTTCAACTTTCACGCAATACATGAGCGCGAGCCATGGACATAGCACTATGGGTGGAATAGAATATGATGATGGAGGTTGTGTGGAGAAGACAAAAAGGGAGAAAGTCTCACATCGATGCGACTAATCAACGGGCTATGGAGATTCACATCAATTGATGTCAATGCGAGGACTAGGGATTACCATGCAACGGATGCACTAGAGCTATAAATGTATGAAAGCTCAACAAAAGAAACTAAGTGGGTGTGGATCCAACTTGCTTGCTCACTAAGACCTAGGGCATTTTGAGGAAGCCCATCATTGGAATATACAAGCCAAGTTCTATAATGAAAAATTCCCACTAGTATATGAAAGCGACAAAATAAGAGACTCTCTATCATGAAGACCATGGTGCTAATTTGAAGCACAAGTGTGGAAAAAGGATAGTAACATTGTCCCCTCTCTTTTTTTGCCTTTACATTTTTTTTATTTCCTCACACGGGACAATGCTCTAATAATGATGATCATCACACTTCTATTTATTAACAACTCAAGGATTACAACTCGATACTAGAACAAAATATGACTCTATATGAGTGCCTCTGGCGGTGTACCGGGATGGGCAATGAATCAAGAGTGACATGTATGAAAAATTATGAATGGTGGCCTTGCCACAACTACAATGTCAACTAAATGATCATGGAAGGCAATATGACAATGATAAAGCGTGTCATAATAAATGGAACGGTGGAAAGTTGCATGGCAATATATCTCGGAATGGCCATGGAAATGCCATAATAGGTAGGTATGGTGGCTTTTTTGAGAAAGATATAAAGAGGCTTATGTGTGATAGAGCGTATCATATCACGGGGTTTGGATGCACCGGCGAAGTTTGCACCAACTCTCGAGGTGAGAAAGGGCAATGCACGGTACCGAAGAGGCTAGCAATGATGGAAGGGTGAGAGTGCGTATAATCCATGGACTCAACATTAGTCATAAAGAACTCACATGCTTATTGAAAAAATCTACAAGTCATCAAAAGCAAGCACTATGTGCATGATCCTAGGGGGATAGATTGGTAGGAAAAGACCATCGCTCGTCCCCGACCGCCACTCATAAGGAAGGCAATCAAAGAAAAACCTCATGCTTCAAATTTGTCACACAACGGTTACCATACGTGCATGCTACGGGCCTTGCAAACCTCAACACAAGTATTTCTCAATTTCACAATTACTCAACTAGCACGACTCTAATATCACCATCTTTATATCTCAAAACAATTATCAAGTATCAAACTTTTCATAGTATTCAATGCACTTTATATGAAAGTTTTTATTATATCCCTCTTGGATGCCTATCATATTAGGACTAAATTCATAACCAAAGCAAAGTACCATGTTGTTTAGAGACTCTCAAAATGATATAAGTGAAGCATGAGAGTTCAACAATTTCTTCGAAATAAAACCACCGTCGTGCTCTAAAAAGATATAAGCGAAGCACTAGAGCAAATGACAAACTACTCCGAAAGATATAAGTGAAGATCAATGAGTAGTCGAATAATTATGCAACTATGTGAAGACTCTCTAACATTTAAGAATTTCAGATCTTGGTATTTTATTCAAACAGCAAGCAAAACAAAATAAAATAAAATGACGCTCCAAGCAAAACACATATCATATGGTGAATAAAAATATAGCTCCAAGTAAGGTTACCGAAGAATGAAGACAAAAGAGGGGATGCCTTCCGGGGCATCCCCAAGCTTAGGCTCTTGGTTTTCCTTGAATATTACCTTGGGGTGCCTTGGGCATCCCCAAGATTAGGCTCTTGCCACTCCTTATTCCGTAGTCCATCGAATCTTTACCCAAAACTTGAAAACTTCACATCACAAAACTTAACTGAAAACTCGTAAGCTCTGTTAGTATAAGAAAATAAATCACCACTTAGGTACTATTGTGAACTCATTCTTAATTAATATTGGTGTGATACTACTCATAGATTCATCAAAATAAGCAAACAACACAATGAAAACAGAATCTGTCAAAAACAGAACAGTCTATAGTAATCTGGAGAATTCGAATACTTCTATAACTCCAAAAATTCTAAAAAATTAGGACGACCAGGAAAATTTGTATATTGATCTTTTGCAGTTGGATTGGCTATTTTATCGCTTTTTGGTAAAAAATTAAAATTATTCTCGTGAGCGCATACTTTCTGTTTTTATCGGCAAGATCAAACAATAATCACCCAAGAAGATCCTAAAGGCTTTACTTGGCACAAACACTAACTAAAATATAAAAAACACAATCATAATAGAGGATAGATGATTTTTTATTACTAAACAGGAACAAAAAGCAAGAAACAAAAATAAAATTGGGTTGCCTCCCAACAAGCGCTATCGTTTAACGCCCCTAATTAGGCATGATGATTTTAATGATGCTCACATAAAAGATAAGAATTGAAACATAAAAAGAGCATCATGAAGAATATGACTAGCACATTTAAGTCTAACCACTTCCTATGAATAGGGATTTTGTGAGCAAACAACTTGTGGAAATAAGAATCAACTTGCATAGGAAGGTAAAACAAGCAAATCTTCAAGATTTTCAACACATAGAGAGGAAACTTGATATTATTGCAATTCCTACAAGCATATGTTCCTCCCTCATAATAATTACATGTAGGATCATAAGCAAACTCAACAATATAGCTATCACAAAACATATTCTTAACACGATCCACATGTATGCAAAGTTGACACTCTTCCAAAATAGTGGGATTAACATTAACTAAAGTCATGGCCTCTCCAAACCCACTTTCATAATTATCACAATAAGATTCAACACCCTCCAAAATAGTGGGATCATCACTTCCTAAAGTTGACACTCTTCCAAATCCACTTTTATCAATATAATCATCATAAATAGGAGGCATGCTATCATCAAAATAAATTTGCTCATCAAAACTTGGGGACAAAAAATATCATCTTCATCAAACATAGCATCCCAAGCTTGTGGCTTTGCATATCATTAGCATCATGGATATTCAAAGAATTCATACTAACAACATTGCAATCATGCTCATCATCCAAAGATTTAGTGCCAAACATTTTAATACATTCTTCTTCTAACACTTTGGCACAATTACCACGAAAGACGTCAAAAAGATGAAGCATTTGAGGCAACATTAATTCCATTTTTTGGAGCTTTCTTTTACTAGTAAATATGCCTGTGCGTTGCATCGGGATAATAAAATTACATGCATCTAGCTCAATATAAGAAGGGCTCAAGATGTGTTCAAAAAAGGGGGAGGGGCTCAAGACCCCACAGGTCCAACCCGTGCGTTGCACCGGGCTAGAAATAAAATATAACCTGCTCCACGTGTCATTATGCAACATTTTTAACTCAATTTTTACAAATATATAAATAAGATTACACTATTTCTTTTTGTACAATGAAATTTGGGCGTACCCTAACAATGTTCATCATTACCTATTTTAGCTCCGCACTTTCATTTCATTTGAAAAACACAAATGTTTATATCAACCAATTTTATTTTTGTTGTTCAGAAAAACATGATTATTTTACTTTCATTAGGTGTTTTTAAAAAAATTCAAGAATATTTTTTAAAATGGTATCATTTTTATGGCGATGTTTTATTTTTTTTAATATTATATTTCATTTGTAATTTTTTACACTGTTTTTTGGGCTTTGTCCATTGACATTTGGCCTGCGTATTAAGTCCAGCCTAAACTGCACCGACGCCAGCTGAGCTCCTCGTCTCGTCTCGTGCCTCTTCTCGTCTCGTCTGCGAGCACCCATTTCAAAAAAAAAAAAAACTCCTCGTCGTGTGCCTCTTACTTCCCCGATCCCAAATTATTCCCCATTCCTCTACCTAGCTGAACTAAATGCGACGGCGGCAAGCGTCCCTCCCCTCCCCTCCGGCCGGCTCTCTCGGTCTCTCCATGGGTTCTACAAAAAACGAAGTGAAAGCCCCAAAACAAAAACACAAAAACACTCACATCTAGCGACATGAAGCAATACACGCCCCTTCCCTTCTCTCTAGCAAGTAGTGGTTACTAAACAAAATCTAACAATCGAACATTGTATAAATTGCTACGGCAACCAAGTATAATCAATCAGAAACACGAATAGCAGCAGGGTCTCGATCCCTCTCACTTTCTCTCTACTTCTTTCTTAATTCTCTGCCAAAACAACACGAAGCAACAACAGCATATGCAAGCACATAGCAGCAGCCTCCTCTCAGTTTCTCTCTATCTCTATTGATCCTTACTACTATAATCTCTCAATTTCTCAAGGGTTCTAGAAACATGCCATGGCAGTAACTCTTGTATGTAATCTTATGTAAATTATGTTCCATTTGTTCATAGAACCCAATAAAGGTCCCGTAAATGTACGCAAGACAACAACTGGCTTGTTTTTTTATAGTACTATGTATTACTGGACATTTCTACTGACGCTAGTACATAGCCTTGTTCTAACTTTGCATCAGTGTTGCTCTACCGTATAAAAACTACGCTGAACTCCATAGATTTCTGAGAGAACTTGAATCAACATAAGGGAATATCAAAATGATATCCGAATTCATGCATTGTTACGGAAAATGAATATAACCAAAATGGAGAGCCTGCACATATCTCATTATGCAAAAAAGGATCTATAGAAGTACAATACGTAAGCCATGGATCGTAGCAAGAGCAGCTACCTGAAAATACATAAACTTAAATAAAATCATGCACACCCCTCCATATGCAGGAAACAACTATTAAAACATGCAAGGAAATTTTTCAAGGTATATGTACAAAATTAGTTTGTGCCCCTTTTCTTACTACATCAGTAAATGAATCAACTTCCCCCACAAAAAATAGTAAATGAATCAACTTCTTGTGATAACCAATAACATTTTACGGAACTATCTCTTTGCTTGATAACCACTATCAACATGTACATAACTTCAATATTTATCACAGGGTATCAGACCCTCAGATACATCAGTTCGAAACATTGATTAATGCAGCATCCGAATAGAGCTGGTGCTCATTATCAGTTGAACATGAGAAATATTTGTGCAGAACACTCATATCAAATTTAGAACAACATACTCAGTTGTATGTCATCTTACTTGCGAAATCATAAATTCAAAACAGGGTATCATATTCAGTTTTGCTACTGGGAAAGGCTTGTTACACTTCAATATGCACAATAGTACATGCTTTAACCTGTCAAATATGTACTGTCATAAACAAAGAAAAAAATGTATTTGATTTGCCATGGAACTGCTTGAAATCGAAGATATGGATGATGGTGCAGCACACAGATCAAATTAGCATCACAGCTTAAACCGAGGTCTGTTTATGATCAGTCTGAAACCCGACTCAATAGGCTGAATATACACAATAAAACACAAGTTTCAGTGAGATTCTCAGATTCACACAGGAAAGTTGGTTGGAACTTTAGCTGGAAAAAGGATCAATGTTGAACATGAACTGGGAAAACATTCTAAAAGTTCAGACTGGGCATGCTAGTCTGCTGCTGTTGAAAACTGCCTGTATAACCATGACAGAAACAACAACTAAAACAGGGGATTACATCCAGTGATTAGCTTTCATCAAGGGGATAAATACCTCTGGTGTAACTGCTGCAGGCGCCATTGTACAGCTCGACCGATGTTCTTGAGATAATGTCAAGCTAAATGGGGATGGAGGTGATGGCAATGGACCACAATCTATCTGATTATCTGATTTTGGCACAATCGATTCAAAACACTCAGAAACTGGAGTACATGTTGACATAGTTGGTGACATAGGTGATGGCTCCAGAACACTTGATTCAGAAATTTTTGCTTTTTTTGAAGGTCGGTTATCAAAGTCCTCTTCAATGTTCTATGTAATATTAAGTTACAGTGCTGTCATCTATTTTCTGCAATCACAACAAAAATAAAAGGTAAACCTCCAACCGTTAGAAGCATCATCTGACAGTAGCTTTGTTTAAAGGAGACGAAAACATTACAATCCAGTATGTAGAAGGCAAAAGTATATAGAGATAAAAATTACCAATACATATGTGCATGTTTAAAAATTCTACAATGAGAAAGTAAATCATATTAGCAAATGTGGTCTACCACACAGCATAAAGGAACTCAGTTGATTAAGTAGCTATATATGCGCATGCCAAAATATTCTAGGCTGCAAAACCATAAAAAACAGGAAAGATCAAGACACACATTATGATCCATTACATGAGAAGTAATATGATCTTTTTGACATTTTATTTATCCTACATCTTTGTGAGACCCGCGGACTCAGCGAAGAACCTAAAAAAATTCCTACATTTACATTCTCAAACAGAACTGCATTTTTCTAGTTGTCAAAATACGGTGAGCAGTAATTTTTCGTAAACATCATGCCCTGTTGAATATAATTGAGACCCGTCCATCACTTATTTGTGAACTACTTTTGTTCTGGTCACCTATGTATTGAACTACTAAACACTCCTTACGAATTTACTCTACTTCATTCAAGTACAAACAGAATCCATTTATGTAGGAGCGCATGATGTGTTGCTTGTCAGTGAAATATAGTCTACTATCGGCAATAGCTATATTTGCTGTAGTAAATTAATGATTTGACAAACATATGAGACCCATCAGATGCTTCAAAAGTACCTCAAAGTAGGTCTAGGCGACGGCTGATGGTCTTCCGGCAAAATCGGCGGAGGCGGTGGCAGATTGTCTTGCGGCGAAGTCGACGGAGACGATAGCGGTGAAGTCAAAGGAGACGACAGCTGCGAAGTCGACAGATATAGTATAAGACAATCATAAATTCGGCAAGGAGGAAGATCAGGGAATAGTAATGCGAATTATGCCACTATATATTTGAATTACATGGAGATCAATCACTCCAAAACCAAGTTTCCTGATATACAGACCGTTGTCTGGGCTTATTACATTAAAATGCACAGTAACCTAAAAAAGCAGTCCTATTTGTTCTTAGTTCTTTGAGTTGAACTTTTAGACCTGGCATTTGATTTCTTGCATGGCTGATAACTGTGATGATTGTGATTCTTGGCAATTCTAGTTTAATTCTCAGCTTGAAGAATATGCTCTCATCTTTTAAGTATAACCTTAATGTTCCTCACTATGCAATGATCCCAAAAATATATACGAAAATGAACATGTACTTCATGCTCTTCTAAATTTTCTTTCCCTGACAGAAGGGAAAACACCCAGCTTCTATTAGATAAAACAAAGTATTACAAGGTATATATGGAGAAAAGTGTCACAGTAATAGACGCATTGTACATGTACCAGGGCTCACATATGCAAACTAAAATGAAGGGGATTCATACCTCCGGTGTAGTTGCCACAGGCAACATTGGACGGCTCAACGGATGTTCATCACTCATCTTAAGGGCCTGAAAAAAAAATCAACTCCAAATCAGAATAAGCTTTTTGCAGACGGACATCAGTGTTGACTAAATCATAACTGTGAAAAAAATAGCTGATCATTCTTTTATTTTCTCAAGTGGCACCAGGCACTTAATTCTACTAAAAAAATATGCAGATACACACTGGCCACATGCCCAGAGAAGTTAGCTCCACACAAACATTTGCAAATCAGGTCTTGAGCAACTGTAATGCAGTTTTGACAGATTGAGACATTGATTTAGCACAAAATTTGTACATATACTTTATATAGGGCACTTATAAACATGCTACCAGGACAAAAACAAAATTTGTTACTAAGCAAAAAACATGGGTCTGTAACCCCAGAAACTACAGAGAGGAAAGTTGTTTACAGATCCTAATCCTGTTTTGCTAGGTGCAGCTAGCATATCTATTCTGCAAAGCTAATTCTTAACTGAAGAAAAAGCATAACCTAGGTGCAGCTAGCATATCTATATTCTGCAAAGCTAATTGTTAACTGAAGAAATAGCATAATCGAGCAAGGGGACAGAAATAATAACTACAATAGGGGAGTCGAAAACATTTTAACATCATAAAAGCATGAAAAAATATGGTCTTTGAGATCGTCATCTTAGACACACAAATTTATGAGCCATACTGAGATACATAAGCATGATTTATGCACAACAGTATCGATGCATGCATGAGCAAAGTTCATACAATAATTAGAAGGTTCAGTACAGTTCTCTGTTTCAAATTGTTTTTCTTGTGATGCGGCAAAGAAATTCTCCTGCAGTTGCAAAAATCATTATTCATAGTTTAAGAGTAATAATGTTCAGGCAGGCACAAATTTAGGAAAAATACCACATGAATCTGAATCGAACCGTACATGATTCACAATCGCATCTAAGTACAAAACCAACAGTGGTCCTCCATCTAAGCAATCCATGAGATTACTAACTAAAACTAAGTCTCACAACAGTAAGAGAAGAAGACCATGACCACCAGTATCAAGTGCTGAACAATCGTATTAGGTGTTTTACAATTACGGATAGTCGAGGAGCAGTGAAGTGGAAGCAAAGAGGCAACTAAAGCTTGCTATTCAGCTCATCTCCAGCAACAGCGGCAACAAGGTCAGATCAAGTTTTGACGAACTTCAGGCTCTACGGCGCCGTGGCGTAGCTTCGAGGGGATACATACCTATCGTGTAGCCACCACAGGAGACATTGCACAGCTCGACGGGCGTTCTTGCTCCTCCGGCGAACTCGCCGCTTCTTCCTCCGGCGAACTTGGCGGCGACATTGGATGTTGGGTCAAAAATTGCAATTTCGACGGGATGATGGAGATTATGGTCGAAGGGCAAAACCTGATGGATATTCCGGCCGAGGACCCTTGCTTCTTATAGCAGCCAATCAAATCCGGGTCGGGCACTACATCAATTTGTGTTGGAGAAGGACAGGGCCGGCCTCCAATTTTCCATCCAAATCACGACAGGAGCAGCGGAGGTTGAGAAGGATACCACGGAGGAGAACAGAGAGAACTGGCGGCGGCACGGCCGGCGCCGGTGGCCGGTGTACCATCCTCCATGAACGCCCATGAGCGCAGCAGGCCCACGGCGTCCGCCTTCTCCTACGCCTCGGATCGGATGTGGCCGCGCAGCAAGCCCACGGCGTCCGCCTTCTCCTCCGCCTCGTCCGTAGCCGCACCCATGGCGTCCGCCTTCTCCTCCGCCGCGGCTGTAGCCGTCCGACGAAGGCGCCGCCCCTCACCTGCTCGTGCTCCGCCGTCGCTGCCGTCGCTGGAAAGGGAGGAGTTTTGGATAAGATGAATCAGGGACCGCAGACTGAATATCGAACAAACATAGGGTCTTTATTGTAAAACCGAAGCGTTTTCCCAGATTCACTAAAGAAGGGACTGCGGGTTATATTTCCGAAAAGCAAAAGGACTTTTTAGTAAAACCATCGCGACGGTGAACCCGGAAACTCAATCCGTGCTTTATTATTATTAGGGAGAGATAGACTAAACTAGTGATAAAATAAGAAACTAAAAGATTCGATTGCAAAATCTAAAGATATGCCTTCAAGTGCTAACCTCCCCAACAACGGCGCCAGAAAAGAGCTTGATGTCTACTATACAATCTTCTTCTTGTAGACATTGTTGGGACTTCAAGTGCAGAGGTTCGTAGGACAGTAGAAAATTTTCCTCAAGTGGATGACCTAAGGTTTATCAATTCGTGGGAGGCGTAGGATAGATATGGTCTCTCTCAAACAACCCTGCAACCAAATAGCAAAGAGTCTCTTATGTCTCCAACACACCCAATACAATGGTAAATTGTATAGGTGCACTAGTTTGGCGAAGAGATGGTGATACAAGTGCAATATGGGTGGTAGATATAGGTTTTTGTAATCTGAAAATATAAAAACAGCAAGGTAACTAATGATAAAAGTGAGCGAAAACGTCATTGCAATGCGTTGAAACAAGGCCTAGGGTTCATGCTTTCACTAGTGCAAGTTCTCTCAACAATAATAACATAATTAGATCATATAACTATCCCTCAACATGCAACAAAGAGTCACTCCAAAGTCACTAATAGCGGAGAACAAACGAAGAGATTATTGTAGGGTACGAAACCACCTCAAAGTTATTCATTCTGATCGATCTATTCAAGAGTCCGTAGTAAAATAACACGAAGCTATTCTTTCCGTTCAATATATCCCAGAGTTCGTACTAGCATAACACCTAAAGACACAAATCAACCAAAACCCTAATCTCACCTAGATACTCCAATGTCACCTCAAGTATCCATGGGTATGATTATACAATATGCATCACACAATCTCATATTCATCTATTCAACCAACACAAAGAACTTCAAAGAGTGCCCCAAAGTTTCTACCGAAGAGTCAAAGACGAAAACGTGTGCCAACCCCTATGCATAAGTTCACAAGATCACTGAATCCGCAAGTTGATCACCAAAACATACATCAAGTAGATCACGTGAATATCCCATTGTCACCGCAGATAAGCACATGCAAGACATACATCAAGTGTTCTCAAATCCTTAAAGACTCAATCTGATAAGATAACTTCAAAGGGAAAACTCAATCCATTACAAGAGAGTAGAGGGGAGAAACATCATAAGATTCAACTATAATAGTAAAGCTCGCGATACATCAAGATCGTGTCGACTCAAGAACACGAGAGAGAGAGAGAGAGATCAAACACATTGCTACTGGTAGTACCCTCAGCCCCGAGGGTAGAACTACTCCCTCCTTGTCATGGAGAGCGCCGAGATGATGAAGATGGCCACCGGAGAGGGATTCCCCCCTCCGGCAGGGTGCCGAAACGGGTCCCGATTGGTTTTTGGTGGCTACAGAGGCTTGCGGCGGCGGAACTCTCGATCTAGGTTATTTTCTAGAGGTTTCTGTATTTATAGAATTTTTTGGCATCGAGAACAAGTCAGGGAGGTGCCCAAGTCGTCCACGAGATAGGGCGGCGCGCTCGGGGGCGGGGGGGGGGGTGGGGGGGTAGGGCGCACCCCCACCCTCGTGGATGACCCGGGACTCTTCTGGCCCAACTCTTTTACTTCGGGGGCTTCTTTTGGTCCATAAAAAATCATCAAAAATCGGCACGTCAATTGGACTCCGTTTGGTATTCCTTTTCTGTAAAACTAAAAAACAAAGAAAAAACAGAAACTGGCACTGGGCTCTAGGTTAATAGGTTAGTCCAAAAAATCATATAAAATAGCATATAAATGCATACACAATATCCTAGATGGATAATATAATAGCATGGAGAAATCAAAAATTATAGATATGTTGTAGACGTATCAGCACGCTACCTCTACATCTACCTTTGGGATTAGTTTTAGACCTGAATAATTGTTATTTGGTGCCAGCGTTGAGCATGAACATTATATCTAGATCTTGTTTAATGCGAGGCGATTATTCATTTAAATCAGAGAATAATGGTTGTTCTATTTATATGAGTAATATCTTTTATGGTCATGCCCCCTTGATCTATGGTCTATTTTTGTTGAATTTGATCGTGGTGATACACATATTCATAATATTGATGCCAAAAGATGCAAAGTTAATAATGATAGTGCAACTTATTTGTGGCACTGCCGTTTAGGTCATATTGGTGTAAAGCGCATGAAGAAACTCCATGTTGATGGGCTTTTGGAACCAGTTGGTTATGAATCACTTGATTCTTGCAAACCATGCCTCATGGGCAAGATGACTAACACTCCGTTCTCTGAAACAATGGAGCGAGCCACTGAGTTATTGGAAATAATACATACTGATGTATGCGGTCCGATGAGTGTTGAGGCTCGTGGCGGGTATCGTTATTTTCTACCTTCATAGATGATTTGAGCAGATATGAGTATATCTACTTAATGAAACATAAGTCTGAAAGATTTGAAAAGTTCAAAGAATTTCAGAGTGAAGTGAAAAATCATCGTAACAAGAAAATAAAGTTTCCATGATATGATCACAGAGGCGAATATTTGAGTTACGAGTTTGGTCTTCATTTAAAACAATGTGGAATAGTTTCGCAACTCATGCCACCTGGAACACCACAGCGTAATGGTGTGTCCGTATGTCGTAACCGTACTTTATTAGATATGGTGCGATCTATGATGTCTCTTACCGATCTACCACTATCATTCTGGGGTTATGCATTAGAGACAACTGCATTCACGTTAAATAGGGCACCATCTAAATCCGTTGAGACGACATCGTATGAACTGTGGTTTGGCAAGAAACCTAAGCTGTCGTTTCTTAAAGTTTGGGGTTGCGATACTTATGTGAAAAAGCTTCAGCCTGATAAGCTCGAACCCAAATCGAAGAAGTACGTATTCATGGGATACCCAAAAGAAACTGTTGGGTACACCTTTCTATCACATACCCGAAGGCAAAAAAATTGTTGCTAAAAATGGATCCTTTCTGGAGAAGGAGTTTCTCTCGAAAGAAGTGAGTGGGAGGAAAGTAGAACTTGATGAGGTAATTGTACCTTCTTTCGAGTTGGAAATTAGTTGATCACAGAAAGCAGTTCCAATGATGCCTACACCAATTAGTGAGGAAGTTAATGATGATGATCATGAAACTTCAGATCAAGTTACTACCAAACCTCGTAGGTTAACCAGAGTATGTTCTGCACCAGAATGGTACGGTAATCCTGTTCTGGAAGTCATGTTACTAGACTGTGACGAACCTATGAACTATGGGGAAGCGATGATGAGCCCAGATTCCAGAAAATGGCTCGAGGCCATGAAATATGAGATGGGATCCATGTATGAGAACAAAGTATGGACTTTGGTTGACTTGCCCAATGATCGGCAAGCCATAGAGAATAAATGAGTCTTCAAGAATAAGACTGATGCTGATGGTAATATTTCTATCTACAAAGCTCGACTTGTTGCGAAAGGTTTTCGACAAGTTCAAGGAGTTGACTACGATGAGACCTTCTCACCCATAGCGATGCTTAAGTCTGTATGAATTATATATGTTAGCAATAGCCGCATTTTATGATTATGAAATTGGGCAAATGGACGTCAAAACTGCATTCCTTTATGGATTTCTTAAAGAAGAGTTGTATATGATGCAACCAGAAGGTTTTGTCGATCCTAAAGGTGCTAACAAAGTGTGCAAGCTCCAGCGATCCATTTATAGACTAGTGCAAGCCTCTCAGAGTTGGAATATACGCTTTGATAGTGTGATCAAAGCATATGGTTTTATACAGACTTTTGGAGAAGTCTGTATTTACAAGAAAGTGAGTGGAGCTCTGTAGCATTTCTAATATTATATGTGGATGGCATATTGTTGATTGGAAATGATATATAATTTCTGGATAGCATAAAGGATACTTGAATAAGAATTTTTTAATGAAAGACCTCGGTGAAGCTGCTTATATATTAGGCATGAAGATCTACAGAGATAGATCAAGACGTTTAATTGGACTTTCACAAATCACATACCTTGATAAAGTTTTGAAGAAGTTCAAAATGGATCAGTCAAAGAAATGGTACTTGCCTGTGTTACAAGGTGTGAAGTTGAGTCAGACTAAATGCCGGACCACTTCAGAATATAGAGTGAAAATGAAAGTCATTCCCTATGCCTCAGCCATAGGTTCTATCATGTATGCAATGATGTGTACCAAACCTGATGCGTGCCTTGCTATAAGTTTAGAAGGGAGGTACCAAAGTAATCTAGGAGTGGATCACTAGACAGCGGTCAAGAACATCCTAAAATACCTGGAAAGGACTAAGGATATGCTTATCGTTTATGGAGGTGACAAAGAGCTTGTCGTAAATGGATTCATCAATGCCAACTTCGACACTAATCCGGATGACTCTAAGTCGCAAACCGGATACATATTTATATTGAATGGTGGAGTTGTCAGTTGGTGCAGTTTCTAGCAGAGCGTCGTGGCGGGATCTACGTGTGAAGCGGAGTACATAGCTGCTTCAGAAGCAGCAAATGAAGGAGTCTGGATGAAGGAGTTCATATCCGATCTAGGTGTAATACCTAGTGCATCGGGTCCGATGAAAATCTTTTGTGAAAATACTGGAGCAATTGCCTTAGCGAAGGAATCCAGATTTCACAAGAGAACCAAACACATCAAGAGACACTACAACTCCATCCACGATCAAGTCAAGGAGGGAGACATAGAGATTTGCAAAATACATACGGATCTGAATGTTGTAGACCCGTTGACTAAGCCTCTTCCACGAGCAAAACATGATAAGCACCAAGACTCCATGGGTGTTAGAATCATTACAATGTAATCTAGATTATCGACTCTAGCGCAAGTGGGAGACGGAAGGAAATATGCCCAAGAGGCAATAATAAAGTTTTTATTTATATTTCCTTATATCATGATAAATGTTTATTATTCATGCTAGAATTTTATTAAACGGAAACTTGATACATGTGTGAATACATAGACAAAACAGAGTGTCCGTAGTATGCCTCTACTAGACTAGCTCGTTAATCAAAGATGGTTAAGTTTCCTGACCATAGACATGTGTTGTCCTTTGATGAACGGGATCACATCATTAGGAGAATGATGTGATGGACAAGACCCATCCGTTAGCTTAGCATAATGATCGTTAAGTTTTATTGCTATTGCTTTCTTCATGACTTATACATATTCCTTTGACTATGAGATTGTGCAACTCCCGAATACCAGAGGAACACCTTGTGTGCTATCAAACGTCACAACGTAACTGTGTGATTATAAAGATGCTCTACAGGTGTCTCCGAAGGTGTTTGTTGGGTTGGCACAGACCGAGATTAGGATTTGTCACTCCGAGTATCAGAGAGGTATCTCTGGGCCCTCTCGGTAATGCACATCAGGATAAGCCTTGCAAGAAATGTGACTAATGAGTTAGTTGTGGGATGATTCATTACAAAACGAGTAAAGAGACTTGCCGGTAACGAGATTGAACTCGGTATGAAGATACCGACGATCGATCTCGGGCAAGTAACATACCGATGACAATGGGAATGACGTATGTTGTCATTGCGGTTTGACCAATAGATATCTTCGTAGAATATATATGAACATCCAGGTTCCACTGTTGGTTATTAATCGGAGATGTGTCTCGGTCATGTCTACATAGTTCTCGAACCCTTAGGGTCCGCACGCTTAACGTTTGATGACGATTTGTATTATGAGTTATGTGTTTTGGTGACCAAAGATTGTTTGGAGTCCTGGATGAGATCACAGACATGACAACGAGTCTCGAAATAGTCGAGAGGTAAAGATTGATATGTTAGACGATTGTATTCGGACACCAGAATGGCTCCAGAGCTTTTCGGGTATTTTTCGGAGTACCGGGAGGTTACCAGAACCCTCGGGGAAGTAATGGGCCAACATGGGCCATAGGGGGAGAGAGAGGGGAACCCACAAGGGGTGGCACCCCCCACATGGGCTGTCCGAATTGGACAAGGGGAAGGGGGCGCGGCCCCCCTTTCCTTCCCCCTCCCCCTCTCCTTCCCCCTTTCCCCCTCCGAAAGAAGGAAGGGGGGCGACTAGGACTAGAAGTCCAAGTCGGTTCCCCCCACTTGGGCGTGCCCCTAGGGCTGGCCTCCTCCCGTCCTCCTTTATATACGGGGGCAGGGGGCACCCCAAAGCACAACAATTGTTCTCTTAGCCGTGTGCGGTGCCCCCCTCCACAGTTTACTCCTCCGGTCATATTGTCGTTGTGCTTAGGCAAAGCCCTACATGGATCACATCACCATCCTGTCACCACATTGTCATGCTGACGAAACTCTCCCTCAACACTTTGCTGGATCATGAGTTCGAGGGACGTCATCGAGCTGAACATGTGCAGAACTCAGAGGTGCCATACGTTCGGTGCTTGATCGGTTGGATCGCGAAGACGTTCGACTACATCAACCGCGTTAAGCTAACGCTTCCTGAGGGAGTCCTGGATTAGGGGGTGTTCGGGTAGCCGGACTATACCTTCAGCCGGACTCCAGGACTATGAAGATACAAGATTGAAGACTCCGTCCCGTGTCCGGATGGGACTTTCCTTGGCGTGGAAGGCAAGCTTGGCGACGCGGATATTCAAGATCTCCTACCATTGTAACCGACTTTGTGTAACCCTAACCCTCTCCGGTGTCTATATAAACCGGAGGGTTTTAGTCCGTAGGACAACTTCATCATACAACAATCATACCATAGGCTAGCTTCTAGGGTTTAGCCTCCTTGATCTCATGGTAGATCTACTCTTGTACTACCCATATCATCAATATTAATCAAGTAGGACGTAGGGTTTTACCTCCATCAAGAGGGCCCGAACCTGGGTAAAACATTGTGTCCCTTGTCTCCTGTTACCATCCGGCCTAGACGCACAGTTCGGGACCCCCTACCCGAGATCCGCCGGTTTTGACACCGACATTGGTGCTTTCATTGAGAGTTCCTCTGTGTCGCCACTTTCAGGCCCGATGGCTTCTTCGATCATCAACCACGATGCAGTCCAGGGTGAAACTTTTCTCCCCGGACAGATCTTCGTCTTCGGCGGCTTCGCACTGCGGGCCAACTCGCTTGGTCACCTTGAGCAGATCGAAAGTTACGCCCCTGGCCATCAGGTCAGGTTTGGAAGCCTAAACTACACGGCTGACATCCGCGGGGACTTGATCTTCGACGGATTCGAGCCACAGCCAAGCATGCCGCACTGTCTCGATGGGCATGATATAGCTCTGCCGCCGAACAGCGCCTTGGAGGCCGCACACGCATCGGTTCCGACCATTGATTCGGAGCCCACTGCGCCAATCGAGGATCAGCGGTTGGACGCTGCCTCAGGGGCTGCGATCTCAGAGGCGATCGAACCGAACTCCAGCCCCGCACTCCGCATGGCCCGTGACTCCCAGGAGCCGGATTCCTCTCCGAACTTCGAGCCCCCCGCGCCCCCGCCGATCGAATCCGATTGGGCGCCGATAATGGAGTTCACTGCCGCGGACATCTTTCAGCACTCGCCCTTCGGCGACATCCTGAATTCTCTAAAGTCTCTCTCTTTATCAGGAGAGCTCTGGCCGGACTACGGTTAGCAAGGTTGGGATATGGACGATGAAGAAATTCAAAACCCACCCACCACCCACTTCGTAGCCACTGTCGACGACTTAACCGACATGCTTGACTTCGACTCCGAAGACATCGATGGCATGGACGGCGATGCAGGAGACGAACAAGAACCAGCACCTGTAGGGCGTTGGAAGGCCACCTCGTCATATGACATATATATGGTGGACAATCCAAAGGATGGAGATGGCGATGGAACAGCGGTGGACGATACCTCTAAGAAACAGCCCAAGCGCCGGCGTCAGCGGCGCCGCTCTAAATCCCGCCAAAGCAAAAAAGGTGATTCCGGCACGGGAGATAATACTACTCCGGATAGCGCCGAAGAATAGCCCCTCCAGCAAAATTCGGCACAGGAGGACAGAGAAGCCAGCCCTCACGAGAGGGCGGCGGACCAAGAGGTTGAGGACGATAATTATACGCCTCCCTCCGAAGACGAGGCAAGCCTCGACGACGACGAGTTCGTCATGCCAGAGGATCTTGCCGAACAAGAGCGTTTTAAACGCAGGCTCATGGCCACGGCAAACAGCCTTAAGAAAAAGCGGCAACAGCTTAGAGCTGATCAGGATTTGCTAGCTGACAGATGGACTGAAGTCCTTGCGGCCGAAGAGTATGAACTCGAACGCCCCTCCAAGAGTTACCCAAAGCGCAGGCTGCTACCCCGACTAGAGGAGGAAGCACCTACATCACCAGCGCATGACATGGCCGACCGGCCACCTCATGGCCGCGACAGAGAGGCCTCTTGGCCCTCCACTCAAGCCATGCCCCGGCACCACGTCAAGCATACTAAGGCACGGGAAAATGCGCCCGACCTGTGCGACATCTTGGAGGACAAGACAAGGCAAACAAGATCGATCTACGGATCGCGCAGGCGCCCCACGGCACGTGACGGTGATCGTCACTCCGGACGCAATGAATCCGGCCGGGCCGAACTCAATAGACAAAGCTCCTTCGAGCTACGTCGTGATATAGTCCAATACAGAGGTGCCGCACACCCACTATGCTTCACAGATGAAGTAATGGATCATAAAATCCCTGAGGGCTTCAAACCCGTAAACATCGAATCGTACGATGGCACAACAGATCCTGCGGTATGGATCGAGGATTATCTCCTTCATATCCACATGGCCCGCGGCGATGATCTACACGCCATCAAATACCTCCCACTCAAACTTAAGGGACCGGCCCGACATTGGCTTAACAGCTTGCCAGCAAACTCAATCGGTTCTTGGGAGGACCTGGAAGCCGCATTCCTTGACAACTTCCAGGGCACTTATGTGCGACCACCGGACGTCGAGGACCTAAGCCACATAATTCAGCAGCCAGAAGAATCGTCCAGGCAATTCTGGACACGGTTCCTAACAAAGAAAAACCAGATAGTCGACTGTCCGGACGTAGAGGCCTTAGCGGCCTTCAAGCATAATATCCATGACGAGTGGCTGTCCCGGCACCTGGGACAGGAAAAGCCGAAATCTATGGCAGCCCTCACGACACTCATGACCCGCTTTTGCACGGGAGAAGATAGCTGGCTAGCTTGCAGTAACAACTTAACCAAGAACACTGGTAATTCGAATACCAAAGACAAAAGTGACAGGTCGTGTCGGAACAAGCAAAAGCGCCGCGTTAACAGCGACATCAACGAGGATACGACAGTTAATGCCGGATTCCAAGGCTACAAATCCGGTCAACGGAAATAGCCATTCAAAAGAAAAACTCAGGGCCCGTCCAGTTTGGACCGAATACTCGACCGCTTGTGCCAGATACATGGCACCCCCGAAAAGCCAGCCAATCACACCAACAGGGATTGTTGGGTGTTCAAGCAGGCAGGCAAGTTAAGAGCCGAAAACAAAGACAAGGGGCTGCATAGCGACGACGAGGAGGAGCCCAGGCCGCCGGACAACAGTGGACAGAAGGGATTTCCCCCGCAAGTGCGGACGGTGAACATGATATACGCAACCCACATCCCCAAGAGGGAGCGGAAGCGTGCGTTACAGGACGCATATGCGATGGAGCCGGTCGCCCCAAAGTTCAACCCATGGTCCTCCTGCCCGATCACCTTTGATCGAAGGGACCACCCCACTGGCATCCATCACGGTGGCTTCGTCGCATTGGTTCTAGACCCAATCATTAACGGATTTCATCTCACAAGAGTCCTCATGGACGGCGGCAGCAGCCTGAACCTGCTTTACCAGGATACAGTGTGAAAGATGGGCATAGATCCCTCGAGGATCAAGCCCACCAAAATGACCTTTAAAGGCGTCATACCAGGTGTAGAAGCCAACTGTACAGGCTCAGTTACACTGGAAGTGGTCTTTGGATCTCTGGATAACTTCCAAAGCGAGGAGTTAATCTTTGACATAGTCCCGTTCCGTAGTGGCTATCACGCACTGCTCGGGCGAACCACATTCGCAAAATTCAACGCGGTACCGCACTATGCATACCTCAAGCTCAAGATGCCAGGCCCTAGAGGAGTAATCACGGTCAATGGGAACACTGAACGCTCCCTCCGAACGGAGGAGCACACGGCAGCGCTCGCAGCAGAAGTACAAAGCAGCCTCTCTAGGCAGTTCTCCAGTTCGGCCTTCAAAAAGCCGGACACTGTCAAGCGCGCCCGGAGTACCCTACAACAAGACCGCCTGGCACGTTCCGAGCTAGCGTAGCAATGCGGCCCCAACCCTAGCCCTCGCGATATAGCGAAACCAGTGCTTCGCGTACATAACTACGCTCTTGAAATACCATGGGCACAGGGGAAGGGGCACTATCATGGCACGCCCGAAATACGGCTTAAACCGCACCAGGGGCTGCCAGATTCCTTCTTTTTTTTCTCTTACTCTCAGGACTCCATACTTCGGACGACCCGTTCGGCAATTCAACTGCCGCACAAACGATGTAAGATCCAGGGAAGCAGACAAGCCACGCCGCATTATGGAACTCCCAGGTGGTCTCTATTGCGAGCAGTATACCTGTTTTTTCATACAATTCCGCGGCCTGCCCCTGGCCAGGACATGTTAAATAGTCCAATTTATTTTGCCTATCGCACTATTTGTATCGTTCCGCTTTCATAGCAGCCTTTCTATAAACAATGCATAGCTTTTTGTCTATTTTTTGCATTACCCTCTTTTTATATATATGTTTATTAATAACATGCTGCATCCGTACACTGTGGTACGGCAAAATACGCCAGGGGCTTCAGTACCCATCAATATGGCGTGAGAAGTCCGTCCACTTTCACAAGTGCGGCACCCCGAACTTATAGCACTATATGCATCGGCTCCGAATCATGATTTGGGTCAATAGTTGGGTTTGCCCGGCTCCTATGTTTTGGTGCCTTACGTTCCGCTATATCGGCTAAGGTAGCACTAGGAGAACCACTGCGATTGTGCCCCAGTTGAGCTGGGCCGAGCACCTCAGTGGAGAAAGCTAAAACTGACTGTCATGATGAGGCGAGAGAACGGTCGTTGTTCGAGAGGTTTTTCGAGTCCTTAAAGGCTTATGTCGCTTCGAGCGAGGAATCGGCTTTGTCCGGCCAAGGCGTGGATAGCGCCCCGAACTCGGTCTTCCGAATACTAGGGGCTTCGCCGAAATTTAAAATTATAGAGTTCTATGGCTAAGTGAGAGTGTTCAAGCATTATAGTCCGATTTCCTTGTTCGTTGTGCTGACCGCCTCCCTCGACGGACCCAATCATGGGAAAAAGAGCGCTCAGGTTTATCCCGAACACCCCAGCACTAGTGGCATGGGGGCAGAAGCCGACGACTGGCCATCTCTCAATTTTTTGATAAACGGCCGCACAGAAAGTAATATTTTAAATTCAAGCATTGCTTAGCGCATATGAACAAGTTTTCAGCGCACAGGATAACACGAGCGAGTTCATTAAAAAATTACATCCTTGGTACATTCATCCGCCACAAGGCGGGCACCAGCAAGAACATCCTTGTAATAGTTCTCGGGCTTGCGATGCTCCTTCCCGGCGGCGGCCCGTCCTTCACAAGCTTCTCACCGTCCAGCTTACCCCAATGCACCTTTGCACGGGCAAGGGCCCTACGGGCACCTTCGATGCAGACGGAGCGCTTGATGACCTCGAGCCTTGGACAAGCCTCCACCAGCCGCCGCACCAGTCCGAAGTAGCTCCCAGGCAAGGCCTCTCTAGGCCACAATCGAACTATGAAGCCCTTCAGGGCTTGTTCGGCCGCCTTATGGAGCTCGACCAGCTGCTTCAGCTGGTCGCTCAAGGGCACAGGGTGTCCGGCCTCAGCGTACTGAGACCAGAACACCTTCTCTGTCGAGCTGCCTTCCTTGGCTCGGTAGAATGCGGCGGCATCGGATATGCTGCGGGGAAGATCTGCGAATGCCCCTGGAGAGCTCCGGATTCGGGTAAGTAACAAGTAGTTTACTTTTATATGTCTGCTTTGCATATAGAATGCCTTACCCGCCGCTATCTTTTTCACCGCATCCAATTCCTGGAGGGCCTTCTGGGCTTCGGCCTTGGCAGATTTGGCAGTTTTAAGGGCCGCAACAAGCTCGGACGCTCGCGTCTTCGAGTCGAGCTCCAAACTCTCATGTTTTTGCATGAGAACCTGAAGCTCTTGCCGCACCTTGCCGACCTGCGCCTCAAATTTCTCCTGCTCGGTGCGCTCCGTGGCCGCTTTCTTCTCGGCCTCGGACAGCGCCTGCTTGAGGGTCGCCACCTCAGTTGTGGCCCCTACAATAAGCAGTATACTCCTGTCATTTTTTTGCAATTGCGCCTCCCTATAGGCATTTTTTCTATAAGGTATCTCTTACCTTCTTTCTCCTCGAGCTGCCGTTTGGCAAGGCCGAGCTCTTGCTCAGTCCGCTCGAGGCCCTGCTTCAGGGCACCCACCTCCGCAGTCAGTGCGGCGGTGGCCAGCAGCGAAGCCTGCATACGTATATTGACTCCTTTTTAGTTAGACTCCTACGATATTTAATAGATCCTCTATTCGGCTTTTCTTTCTGAATGCCAAACAGAGCATCAGGGGCTACTGTCTATACGGTAATATTTTTACATATTTTTACTTACCTCGAAGCCTGTTAGAAGGCTAGCACAAGCTTCAGTCAGTCCGCTTTTGGTGGACCGAACCTTCTGGATCACCGTACTCATGATGGCACGGTGCTCCTCGTCGATGGAGGCGCCCTTAAGCTCCTCCAACAGATTGTCCGGCGCCTCCGGCTGGATGGAGGATGCTGGCTCAGTAGGCTTGCTCCTCTTGGCAGGAGTTCGCCTACCGCGGTCCGAAACCGTTGATGATTCCGGCACAGTGTCCGGCTTAAAGCCGGACTTGGAGCCCAGGGGGGTCTTGTCCCCTTCACTCCTGGAGTCTGGGAGGTCGCCTCGCGGCTCCTCCCAGACCACCTCCTCTCGCCCCGGAGCTTGTCGCGACGCCACTTCGACATCATCCGCAGCACAGGGGGAAGCAGCGGCCGGAACTGAATTCACGTCCGATGAATCTAGGGAGCCGCTCGACGACTCGTCGAGCCCGTCCTTGGGCGGACTGCATGATTATATCTGACATTAGGGAAAGCTGTGCAACAAAAGGAATATCACGAGTTACTCTGGTATCCGAACACTTACGATCTCGCCGGATGCTTGGCCCTGTCCAGCCACTCCTCTTCGTCCTCGTCGGCATCGGGGATGTAGTCCGGCGGAGGGGTTTTCCTCTTCTTGGACCCCTCGGCCTCCCCTACTGGGGCGGCCTCCCTCTTCTTTCCTCCCCCCGCTGGAGGGGGAGAGGTTTCTTCTTCCTCCTCCTCGCCTTCACGGGAGGAGTGTGTCTCGGACTCGTCGGACGACGAGTCCGACACCACCATATGCCGGGAACTCTTTCGAGTCCCCGTGGCCTTATTCTTCTTGGCCTTCTTCTCCGGCACCACATAAGGTGCCGGAACCAGCAGCTTCTCTAGGAGAGCAGGGGCTGGGTCTTCGGGCAAGGGAGCCGGACAGTTAATCTATCCGGACTTCTCCCGCCAATCCTGTCAAAGGTGAGGGAGTTTAGATCCCGCATAGAGTCAAACTATGAAAAAACTTAACATCCTGTAAAAGATGGAAATATCTTACCTCGCCAGCAGGACGCTGCGAGCTGAATCCGCGGTCTTCGGAGGCGGATGTGGGAGCCTCGACGCCTTTGGTTAGCCCCCTCCAGACATCTTCGTACGTCGTGTCAAAGAGCCTGCTTAGAGTTCGGTGCTGCGCCGGGTTGAACTCCCACAAATTGAAGTCCCGTTCTTGACACGGAAGGATCTGGCGGACGAGCATGACCTAGATTATGTTGACAAGCTTGAGCTGCTTATTCACCAGGGACTGGATGCATTTTTACAGTCCAGTCAACTCTTCTTTGTCGCCCCACGACAAGCTCGTCTCCTTCCAGGACGTGAGCCGCGTAGGGGGTCCGGATCGGAATTCAGGGGCTGCGATCCACTTCGAATCGCGTGGCTCGGTGATGTAAAACCACCCTGACTGCCACCCCTTCAAGGTCTCCACAAAGGAGCCCTCGAGCCATAGGATGTTGGCAATTTTGCCCGCCATGGCACCTTCGCACTCCGCCTGGTTGCCGCGCACCACCTTTGGCTTGACGTTGAAGGTCTTGAGCCAGAGGCCGAAATGGGGGCGAATGCAGAGGAAAGCCTCGCACACGACGATAAACGCCAAGATATTGAGGATGAAGTTCGGGGCCAGATCGTGGAAATCTAGGCCATAGTAGAACATGAGCCCGCGGACAAATGGGTGGAGAGGAAAACCCAGTCCGCGAAGGAAGTGGGGAAGAAATACTACCCTCTCATGAGGCCTTGGGGTGGTAAGAAGCTGCCCCTCCTCAGGAAGCCGGTGCGCGATGTCTTTGGACAAGTATCCGGCCTTCCTTAACCTTTTGACATGGCCCTCCGTGACGGAGGAGACCATCAACTTGCCTCCCGCTCCGGACATTGTTGGAGAGGGTGGAGGTAGGAAGTGCGGGCTTGGGCGCTGGAGCTCAGGTGCGCAGAAGATGGGTAGGCAAAGGAGGAAGAAGGCGTAGGTAAAAAGGTGGATCCTTATCCCCTTATATGGGCGGATGCGACTATGCGTCCCCACCAGCCTAGTAAAACTCGCTTGCCTCCCAAGCGCCGTGATAAGTGGCGCGGTTGGGTTACCCACATCCGTATTAACGAGAATCCCGTAAACAAAGGGGACACGATCTCTGCTTTGACAAGACGTGCCAAGGAAACCGCCTCGCAAAACACGCTGAGGTGGAGAAGTGAAAACGATTCGAATAAAGGCTTGGCCGTAGTGTGATGTCACGCTGCGGAATATGTCAGCAGATTAGATTTGTGTTAATATTATTCTCTCTATGGCAATACGTGAAAGCTTATTTTGCAGAGCCGGACACTACTCTTGGTGTTTACAAACTTTTATGAAGAATTTGGAGGAGGAGCCCGCCTTGCAATGCCAAAGACAATCTGCGCGCCGGACTCGTCGTCATTGAAGCCTGGTTCAGGGGCTACTGAGGGAGTCCTGGATTAGGGGGTGTTCGGGTAGCCGGACTATACCTTCAGCCGGACTCTAGGACTATGAAGATACAAGATTGAAGACTCCGTCCCGTGTCCGGATGGGACTTTCCTTGGCGTGGAAGGCAAGCTTGGCGACGCGGATATTCAAGATCTCCTACCATTGTAACCGACTTTGTGTAACCCTAACCCTCTCCGGTGTCTATATAAACCGGAGGGTTTTAGTCCGTAAGACAACTTCATCATACAACAATCATACCATAGGCTAGCTTCTAGGGTTTAGCCTCCTTGATCTCGTGGTAGATCTACTCTTGTACTACCCATATCATCAATATTAATCAAGCATGACGTAGGGTTTTACCTCCATCAAGAGGGCCCAAACCTGGGTAAAACATTGTGTCCCTTGTCTCCTGTTACCTTCCAGCCTAGACGCACAGTTCGGGACCCCCTACCCGAGATCCGCCAGTTTTGACACCGACACTTCCTTTTTCGGTCTACGAGGCTATGTGGACACACTCTCCCCCTCTCATTGCTATGCATCTCCTAGACAGATCTTGCGTGAGTGTACGTTTTTTTTTGAAATCATGCTACGTTCGCCAACAATGAGAAGTGAATAAACACCCATCATGAGAATAACCCGCCTAGCATGGAAGATACTGACCACCCTTGTTGCTCCATGAGCGGTAGGGGAACACAAAATAGATGATTATTTGAATGATTATAGGTGGGACATGCAAATTTACTTGGAACGATAGAGTAATACCGCATATAGGTAGATATGGTAGACTCGTCTGGAACAACTTTGGGTTTAAGGATTTGGATGCACAAGCACCATCTGCTTATCCTTTATCCCGTCACATATTGTCCTTATAAGTTTTCTCCTAACATCTAGAATGTACTTGTTAAACACGTCAGGCAAGTTGTTAACTATCAAGTCAGTCTTGCAGTTTGTGTCAAATGCATGCCTTGCCCATGTTTTTTGGTATTGCACTAAGTCACTTCCAAGCTTCCTTACTTTCATCTCTGAGATCATTCATTGCAATATTAAATTTGTGTTCATTATAGGCATAGTTGGCATTATCCATGCACTTCTTAAGGTCTTCCCCCCTGAACCCAGCATTTTGGAAATTTGTATATAAATTTCTAAGGCAGAATCTTTGGTCGCAGTTTGGAAACACTGCACTCATTGCATTTAGTAACCCCTGGTACACACAATTTAACAGTCTAAGCTACTAGCTACACTGGTACGCGTTGGTGCTATACAAATGGTTTTTAACCCCTTTCCGCAACGACATTTTGGACCGTCGCCAAGTGAGTGTGCGTGATAGGGGGGGGGTTCTTCCCACACGACCCAGAAATCACACACAGTCAATCCAAGGAATACGTTTCCTTTCTTATGTACATCCCACACAGTCAATCCAAGGAAAACGTTTCCGTTCGTATGTACATCCCACACAGTTTTATGTATACGCTCGTGTGTGAAAGGTGTAACTATCACACACGCTCTGCCTTGGTTAACTGTTTGCTTCTACGAACTACATCACACACGATTTGATGTAGAAAACTGTGTGGCATTGGGCTATCCATCACAAGCGCTTTTACTGCCAGAACCATTTGCAAAGTTCCATGACCGTCTGTTCTCTTTTTACATCGCACACGTTGTTTTATTTCTAACCGTGTGCACACTATTTTATTAGCTCCTGTATATTTTTATTTTTGCCTGTAATTTAATATAAGAATTGGAAATTTTGAAATATGAAACGTGCAATTCAAATTCTCAGCACAATGGTTCAACAATGAATCCATAAATAAAATTGCCAGTACAATAGGTTTAGTAATTACAGGCTTAGGCAGCAATTAACTATGATGAACCACAATATTTAAAGGATGTAAAGGTGAAGAGACAAGTGTAAATCATTTTGACTGCCGACGGTGTTGAAGAAGCGGAATGCCCATAATGTGCCTTCCTGCATGCCATAGGCACGAACCACTTTTGTCCAACCCCTTGTGACGATCGCCCACCCATCCTTCACCGCCTTCAGGAAGACTTCTAGAGCATTATCATGGTAGCATGAATTATATACTTCAACCTTAGTTGCCTCTACTCCGGTCATCTAGTTTTCAAGGTAATCATCAGTAAATAGCTTCGAAAACCACTAAAAAGAGAAAAAATATCAGATACTGAGGTCTAATAGAGTAACTTGTTGTGGGAAGGGGCAAAAGGCAACACATTACTTACCATCCTAAAAAGTTCACTGTTGTCTTGGACAAAGTGTAAATAAAGAGCTTAATTCCAATCACCCGTTTCTTTCGCCTAACAATATTTCTTAGTTTCCTTAGTTGACGCTTGTTCATGAATATCTCATCCCATACGCAAAAGGGACCAAAGCGTGGATCAGTACCGCTCATATATGTACCTACAAGCAACAAGTAGATGTTGGAAGCTAAAGTAAGATTGCACAAATGATGTAAAATACAACTACCTATGTTCCTAAGTACAAGTTTTTTTGAGATTTCAATATGAACTACATATAGATGTATATAGAATTATAGATATAGTTTAGATTAGAATCTAGATTCACTCATTTTGCTCCTTATGTAGTCTACATTGGAATCTCTAAAAGTACTTATATTTAGGAATAGATGGTGTATAATACATGGGATGCAGCTAACCTCGACGACAAACAACAGCATCACCCATTGTAGCCCTGTGTAAGTACATGGAAAGACAATGTTAACTACAACAGGGTTAACATCCACCAAAAATAGCAAA
Source organism: Triticum urartu (assembly GCF_003073215.2). Classification (NCBI taxonomy): domain Eukaryota; kingdom Viridiplantae; phylum Streptophyta; class Magnoliopsida; order Poales; family Poaceae; genus Triticum; species Triticum urartu. The sequence goes on along the minus strand of NC_053028.1, from coordinate 507,864,260 downwards.
TGGTAATAAAACGGCAGCATCTGTAGTGATATCTTAATTTCGAAAGAGTAGCACGGTAGCAAAGGGGCGGATTAAAAAATGGATACAACTATTAATTGCAACAGGATGAACAACATCCTAATTCATGTTTTGTAAGTTTGTAGCCATTGAAATACAACCCTTTAAAAATGGATACAATTGTTAATTGCAACATGCTTAATGGCCATTGAAACCGGTACTGATAAAAATGCAATTGGCAGAGTTAAACATCATAGTGCAGGTGCTGCCAGAGCATATAATGGCCCAGTTGTCTATAAAAAGGTAGGGAAAATAGCTAAAACGTGTTAGGCATGTTTACTACAACATGCTTAATATATCGACCATATAGAACATAGCTATTAATTTGCAACTGGTATTGGTAAGATTGAACTGGTGAGTACATACTTGGTAAGTCCTGAGAGGTAGTTGCTGGGGCACTTCATCTTGGCTAGAGCCCACCCAAAGTTAGCAGGGGCGAAGGCGAGCTGTTCCTCCGGGTCAAAGCATGGATCAGTGCCACTGACATGTGTACCTATAGGAAACCAGTAAATGGTAGAAGTTAAACTGCAATTGCACAAATGATGTGAAATACTTTAAGACATGGGAAGCAGCTAACCTCGATGGCAATCAACAACATTGGCCGTTATGACCCTTTATAAGTACATGGACAGGCATGTTAAGTACAATAGGGTTAGCATCCACCAAAAATAGCAAATGGGCAACATCTCTAGTATATCTTCATTGCAGAGAGTAGCATGGTAGCAAATGGACAGATTAAAAAATGGATACAACTGTTAATTGCAACAGGCTTAACAGCATCAAGTCATGTTTTATTAGTTTGTAGCCATTTAAATACAACTATTTAAAAATGGATTCAACTGTTAATTGCAACAGGCTTAATAGACATTGAAACCGGTACTGATAAAAATGCAATTGGCATAGTTAAACATCACAAGGCACGTATTGCCGGAGTAGAGAATGGCCCAGATGTCTATAAAAAGGTAGGGAAAGTAGCTAAAACGTGTTAGGCATGTTCACTCGAACATGTTTAATACATTGACCGTACAGAACATAGCCATTAATTGCAACTCATATTGGTAAGATTGAACTGGTGAGTACATACTTGGTAAGTCCTGAGAGGTACTTGCTGGGGCACTTCATCTTGGCCAGAGCCCACCCAAAGTCATCGACGGCGGAGGCGAGCTGTTCCTCCGGGTTGAAGCGTGGATCAGTGCCACTAACATGTGTACATAGAGGCAACTAGTAAATGGTAGAAGTTAAACTGCAATTGCACAAATGATGTGAAATACTATAAGACATGGATGCAGCTAACCTCGAGGGCAAACAACAGCATCGGCAGTTATGACCCTGCGTAAGTACATGGACAAGCATGTTAAGTACAACATGGTTAGCATCCACTAAAAATAGCAAATGGGCAGCATCTCTAGTGATATCCCGAGTCATGTATTATAAGTTTGTTGCTGGTATTGGTGAAATTGAGCTGGACACGGTAATATTTGAACATCACACAGTGTGCAGTACTAAAATAAACAAGGCAAGAACATGCTTAATACATCAACCATACAAATCATAGTCGTTGCCAGTGATATTGGTAAGATTTAGCTGGTCAGATCTTACCTGTTAAGTCCTGGGGGGTAGTCGCTGGGGCACTTCATTTGGGCCAGGGCATGCACCATGTCGGCGGTGGCGGCGGAGGCGAGGTGTTCCTCCGGGTCAACATGCACAGCGGCCATCGCGCCATGGACCGCCATCAACTCGTGGCGGTGGGGATTTGGAGGCATGAGGATGTTTCGCAGGCGCCATTTAAGCAATCAGTCCGGGGCCGTGATAGAGATCGATGGGTTACCTGACTGGATCTGAGCAGAACGTAGATGTGGTTGAGGCGGTGGCGGTTTGAGATGCCGGCGGGGGAGGCGCGAGGGGGGGGGGGATACTGAGGGTGGGGATGTGGTTGGAGGAATAAATTCTAAAATCGTGCGCCTAATGAAAATTTCGCTGCAAAACTTGAAAGAAAGTTGGCAGATCCCGTCTCCAAAAAATGTACACGTGTAGTTGATTTTTTTGGTCAATGGTATGCCTGGTTTATTAGGGAGCACCGCATAGGTAACTAATGGATCATTAACGCAAAAAACGCAAACGGGTACGTCATAGAAACCGTGTGTTTTGTGATCTTCTAATGATTAACACAAAAAAACGCACATGGGCACACATGCTAATCAACGCTCAAAGCCCTCAAAGGATGCTATTACCGACATTGTACGTTAATACTACAAACATAAACTACTATTGGTAATTTGCTCTAATACTACAAACTTAAACTACTTCTCACATGCTGCCATCGGGGCATGCTGGCCAGCCACCGGTGTTCTCCTTCCCGGCCTTGTAGGCGGCAGCCCACCATGCTTCAATCTCCACCAAGCTCTCCTCACCACGGCGTGTGGCCTCTTTTTTCTTGTGGCAGCGGGACTCTCTTTTCTTGACTGCTTTATGCCTTTTCCGCTCCTTTTGTGCGGCTTTGGCCGCCTCTAGATCCACCACCCATTCGGCCATGTCAGCCTCAAAGTCCGCCCATGTAACTGTCTGGCCGCCAGCGACGATGAACTCGACGCGGCGAGATGCCATCGCTTCCTTACCATGTGTGCGGTCGCGGGCGGCGAGGAGCACGGCGCGGCAGGATGTCATCGCTTCCTTACCAGTTACCGTGCACTGTGGTGCCATGGACAACGCCTGGAGAGAGCTCTGGGACGGAGGGGATGGGTAGCCATACAGTGCGGTGGTATTCAAGAGCTCAACGAGAAACGACAACAGAAATTTGGCTTCCCTTACAATTTTGCTCCTTCATTATCGCACACGGTTCATCTCCGTCGCTTTCGGAAACAGTGTGCGCTGAGCCTATTGTGTGTTGCATTATGATTGGCCAGAACTCCAGCCATGCAGATCACGCGTGTGCAACGTAGGATGCGCCGCGATCGAACAACAATCCACGTCCCTCACATCACACCCGTGCACCTGTAGCTGGATTGGATATATATGCGCTAAATGCCTAGAAGATGCACATAATCCCCTAAATATGGTAAATGAGCCCGGAAAAATGCCAAATTTGAACATGGTGATTTGCAGGGTGTATGTTCGTTGTAGAAAAAAACTCCAGGGCAAAGAACGAAGAAAATTTGGATTCCCCTTCAATCTTGGTGATTTCCCTCTCGAAAGCATGGAACTTCTTTGGTGATGTTTCGATTTATGAAGGGCGTGCATGACGACATAAGCCAAACCTTCTCAAATTTTTACCAACGCATGGTGAGGTCATACCATGGCACACCATGCAAGGCGTCATATTTTTCAAGCATTTATTTCATTTTTTTCTATAGTTGAAAACCCAATAAACAAACGTTTGTGGTTGACTATTGCCACACATTTCATCGAAATATTTGTCCCTTCATTGTAAAAGGCATGAGAATTTATTAAATGGTACAAGCATGGTTTTCCAGGCCGTTCTTGTGCACCCTTTGAGGGACTCCTGGACTAAGGGGTCCTCAGGCGTTTGGCCTGTTGGACATGGGCCATACTGTTGGGCCATGAAGATACAAGACTAAAGATTCTCTCACCCGTGTCTGGATGGGACTCTCCTTGGCATGGATGGCAAGATTGGTGTTCGGATATGAAGATTCCTTTCTCTGTAACCGACTTTGTACAACCCTAGTCCCCTCCGGTGTCTATATAAACCGAAGGGTTTAGTCCATAGAGGCAATCATAATCATATAGGCTAGACTTCTAGGGTTTTAGCCATTACGATCTCGTGGTAGATCAACTCTTGTAACCCTTATACTCATAAATATAGTCAAGCGGGATGTAGGGTATTAACTCCATCAAGAGGGCCTGAACCTGGGTAGAACTTCGTGTCCCTTGTCTCCTGTTACCATCAACCTCAGACGCACAGTTCGGGACCCCCTATCCGAGATCCGCCGGTTTTGACACCGACATTGGTGCTTTCATTGAGAGTTCCACCGTGTCGCCGTCAGAAGGTTTGACGGCTTCATGCATCATCTGCAACGATGCTGCCCTAGGGGAGGTTTTTCTCCCCTGCTAGATCTTCGTACTCCGCAGCTTCGCACTGCGGGCCAACTCGCTTGGTCATCTAGAGCAGATCGACAGCTACACCCCAGGTCACCAGATTAGTTTTGGAAACCTGGATTATGTCACCGCTATCCGATGAGACTTGATCTTCCAAGGATTCACGACCCCAACCTCCGCTCTGGCCTTAGAGATGGAGCGCCTCGCTAGTACCGAAAATGGGATTTATAAACCCGCCGGACTATCTGTGGCCACTAGGCCCAGTATGGGAGAGCCGGAGGAAGCAGCGTCACCACGTCCACCACCAAGCCGGACTCTTCCCCAGACGTCGGCTCCGAAATCTCGGAGTCAGCATCGTGTGAGCTTGGCCAAGGAATTCCCTTCCCGCCATACTCCACGAATTCTTTTCTCCCTCAACAAACCTCGCCTTTAAGCGAGGCTCTGGACTTGATGCGATCCCTCGTGATTATGGAGGAGCAACGTCCGAACTGCGCCCAACCCGGACTAGGGGCTAAGAGCGGGGAATTTTAGGTCCCACCCACCAGCCACTTCATCACCACAATAGAGGACTTAATTGACATGCTTGATTACGGCTCTGAAGACATTGACAGTATGGACGACGATGCCGGAGAGGAGCAAGCTGAAAACCCACCGTTTATCGGATGTTGGATGGCCACCTCTTCGTATGACGTGTACATGGTGGATGCACCCAAGGAGGGTGACAACGATAAAGAGAAAAATCCAGTAGAGGATAAACCTCCCGAGATACAACAAAAGCACCGACAACGCCGCTCTAAATCATGCCGCAGCAAAGATAACAATACCGGCACGAGAAACAACAACACCCTGCACGATTCCAAAGACCAAGAAAACCCCGTCGAGCAAAACTCTGAACAAGACAACCGGGAGGATGGGCGAGTTAGCCCTGATGAACAGGCTGCAGACGAAGACTCTGAGGATAGTAATTATCATCCGCCCTCCGAGGATGAGGTGAGCCTCGGCGACGAAGACTTTATCGTGCCCGAGCAACCTCTCAAACAGGAGCGCTTTAAGCAACGGCTAATAGCCACTGCAAGGAGCCTGAAAAAGAAGCAGCAACAGCTTCAAGCTGATCAAGATCTGCTCCACGATAGATTGACTGATGTCCTGGCAGCAGAAGAATATGGCCTCGAGCGCCCAACCAAAAGTTACCCGAAGCATAAATTGCTACCTCAATTCGATCACGAGGCACTTAGCCCGTACCATCAGCGCGTAATGCGGCTGATCAACCACCACATGGCCGGGTGTCAATGTACGAAAGTAGGGGATCTCCTTTTTACCCCTCTACTTGTGCACGGGCAGTCAGAGCTGCACATGCGGCCACGCTTAGCAGGGAAAAGAGAGGAAGCAAAAGCACGAGACGACCAGAACAACGCCAAGACCAGAGACACAAAGAGCAAGCGGGCGAGGTGGACTCCCCCGGCAAGACCCTTGTCGGGGTGGCCTCCGCAGCCCCGGCAAGAGCCTTGCTGGGGCAACATGCCCAATGCCAGCAGAGCGCGCCACCCTTGAGCCCAAGGGTTCCAACACCATCAACCACATTGGAACCAAGGATCGGGTGGCAGCTCTGTGGTGACATAGAAATCTTTGTGAATACAAAGAGCCCACAAGACTAGACGATGACTAGAAGAGAAGACAATCGCGAGCCCCCTTGCCGAGGATGCCCCGAGGCCGCGACAAGGCTCCTTGCCAAAAACACTCGCATGGCCCCGGCAAGACTCTTACCAAGGGGGATCACAAGACCACGGCAAGACCCTTGCCGGGAATATACGCGGGACCGCGACAAGACCTTACCGCCCCGTCACCGCCCCAGCTCAGCGGCCAACCCACCAACTGAGGCTAGTACCCACATGGCAGTACGTGGATGCCAATCTAGCTAGTCAAGCACCTGCATGGTGGCATGCAGATATTCATGAAGACCCTACCACCTCGCCATCTCATCAGCCTGTTAGCTTACGTGGTGCTGCATGCCTCGTTGCCCTGGACGCGTGTCGGAGTGAGGCAGAACGGCGACGGACGGGACGTGCCTCGTTGCCATCCCCAATAAAGCAACGGGGCACCTAAGGAGCACATTTAATGCGCCTTGTCCCATAATGATAGGAAATAAGCTTGTACACTATTTACCTTTCCACCTCCTGTGTGCCACTGTGGCGACCCCTTTTTGACTATAAAAGGAGGCCCGAGGCGTACTAGAGAAGGATTCGGATCTTTTGGACTATGCACTGCAGCTAGTTCAGAAGCTCAAGAACACTCAAATATACATCAAAGCAGGACCAGGATGTTACGCATCCTTGCGGCCCGGACCTGGGTAAACAATCTTTGTGCTGGCTACTAGACCCGCTCTTTGCACAACCCCGCGCCCGCCAACCGTAGAAGGGATCCCAGTGATTCCATAGGTGTCGTTTCCACCGACATCTCTGGCGTGCTAGGTAGGGGGCTAGTTTGTGAAAATCCGGTCTAGCAGTTAGTTTAGCAGTTCTTCATCGCCATGGCTCCCAAGAAGAAGACGATCATGGCGATCGGTTCATCGGGAGCCGAACGGTCCGTACCGGTGCGGGTGAGTGGTGGGGCGGTCGCGGACGGAAGCCGAGGCGCGGCCCGTGAACACCCACATCGCTCTGGCAGTCAAAGCCTGGCGAGTGGCACCGTTCATGCGCGAGACGACGGGCCGCACGCGGCCAAATCCAAAGACGGAGCCAGCCTCCCCACAGGAGGCGCGGGGCCCTCCAAGGGCGGCGTCATGCCACCCATAGGCGGCGCGGCGACTTCCAAGATGCCTACGCCGGCGCCCACGACGCGCTCTTCCCAGATTATGCGCGACGAGCAGCGTCACCACGCTGGTGACTCCAGGCACCGCCGTGGGAAGAGTCATGTGCCTCATTCGTGGGACGTAGAAGGCCAGCATGCATGCCGGGGCACTGGTGAAAATGGCGCACAACCGCAAGGCCGTCATAGAGCTCCTTCTAACGTGGTTAGAAGTCAGAGCGCGTCACGGTCCACGCATCTCTCGCCGCCACCCACGCTAGCAGAAGCTTTGGCGCGCGCGCAGTTGCTCCTCGACTTTCCTCCTGCTGCGAAAAAGCTCGACGAGTGGAGAGCCACCATCCGGAGCCTCGTCGGCGTTGCCAACAAAGATGAGCCGCGACCAGCGGGGCCCTCAGGCCGGCGCTCCGTCGAGCCACCGCATGCCAGTGGTGGAAAGACCGGAGGTGCTGCGACCACAGTGCACTCTCCTCCCCCACGCTAGCCACCGCGGCTGTTGGTCTGTCATGATGACACTTGTGATAACATTTCATATCATTGTCCAACCCACGAACCCACCGCGATCTACGCCAAGTTCTTCGGGAGCGAGCCCATGAAGACGCTCGAACCACCATCAAGCGCCGGTGCGAAGCACACCACCAGTCAGATAGGTGGGCGGGGCCCTCTATGGACCACCCAACACCGGGAGGCTCTGGCAGCCTACCCTACGAGGTGGGCTTCCCAACCTTTACCCATGAGCTGCGGCAGTTCCAGTGGCCCTCCCACCGCACGTTCAAGCCCGGCATTGGCGAGAAGTACAACGGCAAGACCCACCCATCGGAGTTCCTCAGCATCTACACCATCGCGATGCAAGCTGCTAGAGCTCGCGACGACAAGGTGCTTCCCAATTACTTCCCGTTGGCACTTAAACCCAATGTCATGTCATGGTTGATGCACTTGTCGGCGGATTCCATTTCTTCTTGTCCGGATTTGTGTCATGAGTTCGTTGGCGCCTTCACTGGAGGCCACCAAGCTCATGGCAAGGCAAGCGATTTGCATATCATCCCCCAGAAGGAAGGTGAAAACCTGCGCAAGTACATACAGAGGTTCAGCCGGGTGCAGTACAAAATCCCAGTTGTTCATCCTGCCGCCGTGATTAGCGCATTCCATCAGAATGTACGCAACCACAAGATGCGTGAAGAGTTGGCGATGAACAAGGTCAAATATGTGGCCGAACTTTATGTTCTGGCCGACAGGTGTGCTCGAGCTGAAGAGGGGAGGAAGTACCCCGGCGAGGACGCCGGTGTGGAAACCGACTCCACAGACGAAGACACAGCCGCCCCGACGAAGAAAGGCCGGCGCAGCAACAGGAAGCGCAAGGGCAGGACCGTGCTTGCCGTCGAGGGATCCGAGGACACCGGCGCTTCCAAGAATGCCAAGGCAGACGACCCCGATAAGGAAATTGCCGGGTGTGCCGCTTGCCAGGCCTTGGCGGCTACCCACAAGCCAAGAGGCTCCGACAAGCACTACTGGAAGATCCACCGCACCAAGGGCCAAGACCTCCAGAATTGATGACAAGTTGAGCTGCTTGCTGAGAAGCAAAAAGCTGAGTATGAGAGGCGGGACAATGAGAAGGGCCAGGATGGTGCCGAAGGATCCGACAAGAAGCATGGCTGCCAAGGAGGTCATCGCGGCAAGGATAACCAGCAAGAGAGGCCTGCCGGGGGCCGCGACAAGAAGCAGGAAGACGACAGTCATGATGAAGACGACGAGTCCGGCGAGCATGAGTTCCAGAAAGCTACGGAGGCCATGTGCGTCGATGGTGGTGCCTCGCTACACACCTCTCACCACCAGCTCAAGCAGTGGGTGCATGAGATCACAGCAGCAGAACCATCATTCGGTGCTCGAAAGCCACTAAAGTGGTCCAGCACGCCTATCATTTTTGACACCGAGGACCACCCTGATCGCACAACTGTGGTCGGGTGTTTGCCGTTGTTGCTTTCGCCAACAATACGCAACCTCAAGGTGACAAAAATGCTAGTTGACGGCGGGGCCGGTCTAAACTTGATCTCGCCTGTTGTGATCAAAAGGCTGTAGATTCCTGATGGAGACCTCGAAGAGATGGGCACATTTCAAGGGGTCAACCCGGAAAGGAGCCAGCCGAAGGGTAAGACCACGCTGCCTGTGACGTTTGGAGGTGAGTTAAACTACAGGACAGAGAGGATTGTTTTTGATGTAGCCGAGATCCCCTTGCCCTACAATGGGATCCTCGGCCGCCCGGCACTAGCTAAGTTCATGGCGGCCTCACATTACGCCTACAACACGCTAAAGATGCCTGGGCCGTTGACTATCATCACCGTCCCCTCCGACAAGAAGGATGCGTTGATCTGCGCTGACCAACTCTACTGGGAGGTAGTTGCAGCGACTGCCGCCAAGGCACTTGCTCCTGCCGCCGAAGCCCCGGGAGGGAAGAAGATTGGAAATATCTCTCACACCCACTCCGGCAAGCGCACCTCTTCGGAGTGCTGTGCTCCCGTCGAGGACGTGCCAGATGGCTCCACCGGCAAGAGCAAGAAATCCAGAGCTGCATCACCAGAGACCAAGAAGGTGTCCGTCAAATAGGATGGCACGGGAGGGACCTTCACCATAAGCTCCTCCCTTGACAGCAAATGGGAAGGCGCGCTCGTCACCTTCCCATGGGCGAATGTCGATGTGTTTGCATGGCGAGCATCCGACATCCCCGGCGTTCCCAGGGAGGTGATTGAGCACCATCTTGCTGTCTTTCCTCATGCGTGACCCGTCAAGAAGAAGGTCAGGAAGCAAGCTTTGGAACGGCAGGAGTTCATCACGGAGGAGATCAGGAAGTTAGAAGCGGCAGGCTTGGTGAGGGGAGTACTTCATCTGACATGGTTGGCCAATCCGGTGGTGGTGCGCAAGGCAAATGGGAAATGGAGGCTGGGTATTGATTACACAGATATCAATAAGGCCTGTCCGAAGGACCCTTTCCCATTGCCGCGCATTGACCAGATTGTTGACTCCACGGCCGGGTGCGACTTGTTATCGTTCCTTGACGCCTACTCAGGATACCACCAGATCTTCATGGCGAGAGAAGATGAAGAGAAGACAACATTCATCACCCCAGGTGGTACGTATTGTTTCTTACGAATGGCTTTCGGGTTGAAGAGTGCTGGCTCAATGTTCGCAAGAGCAGTCCAAATTGGTTTTGAGCCCCAGCTACATAGAAACATGGAAGCTTATATGGATGACATAGTGGTCAAAACCAAGGACAGGGCAACACTCATATAAGATTTGGAAGAGACGTTTGCAAATTTGCGCAAGATCAACCTCAAGCTGAATCCTGAGAAGTGTGTCTTTGGCGTTCTGTCTGGCAAACTTCTCGGGTTCTTTGTGTAACAACGTGGGATCGAGGTGAATCCAGACAAGACCAAGGCACTTGAGAAGATTGAGGCACCTAGGCGGATCAAGGATGTATGTCGGCTCGCTGGCTGCGTTGCCGCCATGAGCAGATTCATCTCCAAGTCTGCTGAACGTGCCCTTCCCTTTTTCAAAATCTTGAAAAAGGAGGGCCCAATGGAATGGATCCCAGAGGCCGAGGCGGCCCTGCAGGATTTGAAGAAGTACCTCTCCTCTATGCCAATACTGGTTGCGCCTAAACCATAAGAACCGTTGCTGCTATATCTAGCGGCAACGAACCAAGTGGTCAGCGCCGCGCTAGTGGCATAGAGGAAGGTCGACGAAGAGGCAATAGCAACAGCAGGGCTGGCGGATGGCAAACCAGAGCTCCCCCCGGCAGGGCCTAGTGCCGGTAAGGCAGGGCCCCCGGCAGAGTCTGGCGCTGGCGAAGCATAAGCGAGGCAACTGAATGAAATAGTGCAGAAGAAGAGGATGATGCAGCACCCGGTTTACTTTGTCAGCTCCCTCTTGCAGGGGGCTAGGTCAAGGTACTCCGGTGTGTAGAAATTGTTCTTCGGCCTCCTTATAGCCTCAAGGAAGCTGCGTCATTACTTCCAAGCACATGAAATAACTGTTGTCACCCGCTTCCCGTTGAAGAGGATATTGCATAACCCAGACGCAACCGGGAGGATTATGGAATGGGCTTTGGAACTGTCAAGCTTTGGTTTGAAGTTTGAAAGCACTTCGACAATTCAGAGTAGAGTCTTGGCGGAGTTCATTGCAGAATGGACCTCAACGCCCGACGAGGAGATTCAGGAGACCACTCTCCCCGGCAAGGAAACAAGTCACGACTGGATTATGTACTTTGACGGGGCTTTCTCGCTGCAAGGCGCTGGTGCTGGTGTGCTGCTCGTCGCACCCACCAGAGAGCACCTCAAGTATGTAGTCTAGATGCACTTTCCTAGGGAGATGTCAACAAACAACACTGCTGAATACAAGGGGTTACTTGCCGGTCTCAGGATCGCGGTAGACCTCGGAATCAAGAAGATCATCGTCAGGGGTGATTCACAGCTTGTTGTCAAGCAAGTTAACAAAGATTATCAAAGCCCATTGATGGAGGCCTACGTAGATGAAGTGAGGAAGCTGGAATAGCGTTTTGACGGTATACAAGCGGAGCATGTTCCCCGAGTGGAGAACGGCATCGCCGACTACTTGTCAAAATGCGCTGCCTTCAAATTGCCTGTGGAACCAGGGACTTTTGTGGTTCAATTAACTCAACCATCCATTGAACCATCGACAGGGTAGAACAAGCAAAGGAAATCAGGCCCCGGCAAGTACTTTCCTGCCAAGCTCCCAGGAGCCACCGGCAAAGACGTTGCCGTGGACACTGGGCCTACCATGGGGTAATAGACTCCGGTAGGGCGTCAAGCCCTGGCCGTAGAGACAACCGCTCCCATGGCAGAGGAAACACCTTTAGCCCTTGTCGTCGAGCCTCACGCTCAGGCATGGGCACAACATACCGTCCGATGCCTCCAAACAGGGGAACTTCCTAAGGAGCAGGAAGAGGCAGAGAAAGTAGCCCGTCGATCTGCCATGTATCAGTTCATCGACGACGTTCTGTACAGAAAAAGGCCGAACGGTGTGAAATTGAAGTGCATTCCCCGGGAGGAAGGACTGGAGCTGTTGGCAGAGATCCACGGAGGCATATGTGGCTCCCACATAGGGTCAAGGGCCCTTGCCCGCAAGGCATTCCGGCAAGGTTTCTTCTAGCCCACTGCCCTCCAGGATGGAACGGCCTTAGTAACCAAGAGTGAAGCGTGCCGGTTCCATTCAAAGAAGCATCATCAACCAGCTCAAGCTCTCCAGACAATTCCTCTTTCCTGGCCATTCTCGATCTGGGGGCTCGACATACTGGGCCCCTTTCCCCGTGCTGTCGGGGGCTTCGAGTACTTGTACGTCGCAATCGACAAGTTCAAAAAGTGGCCGGAGGTGGAGGCAGTGAGAAAGGTGACATCACAGTCGGCCGTCAAGTTCTTCAAGGGACTAGTCTGCCATTTTGGTGTGCCAAATAGAGTCATCACCGACAATGACACGCAGTTCACGAGCCGCACCTTCATGTAGTACATCCAGGACCTCGGCAACAAGGTCTGTTTTGCTTCTGTTGCACACCCACGAAGCAACGGCCAGGATGAGAGGGAGAATGCTGAAGTATTTCGAGGCCTCCGAACAAGAACTTTTGACAGGCTACGCAAGTGCTGACGACACTGTATTGATGAATTGCCAGCGGTTCTTTGGTCAATCAGAACGACACCAAATCGAGCCACCGGCCAGACCCCTTTATCCCTTGTTTATGGGGCAGAAGCAGTTCTCCCCATGGAACTCACGCACGGGTCACCTTGAGTGCTCGCTTATGATGAGGTTGATCAAGAGCAGTTGCGGCAAGATGATGCAACACTCCTTGAGGAAGATCGTCTTCGGGCGGCTGTGCGAGCTGCATGATAACCCACAAGTATAGGGGATCGCAACAGTTTTCGAGGGTAGAGTTCAACCCAAATTTATTGAATCGACACAAGAGGAGCCAAAGAATATTCTCAAGTGTTAGCAACTGAGTTTTCAATTCAACCACACCTGGAAACTTAATATTTGCAGCAAAGTGTTTAGTAGCAAGGTAATATGATAGTAGTGGTAACGATAGCAAAAGGTAACAGTAGTAAAAGTAATGTTTTTGGTATTTTGTAGTGATGATAGAAATAGCAACGAAAAAGTACATAAGCGAAGAACAATATATGGAAAGCTCGTAGGCAATGGATCGGTGAGGGAGAATTATGCCGGATGCGGTTCATCATGTAACAGTCATAACCTAGGGTGACACAGAACTAGCTCCAGTTCGTCAATGTAATGTAGGCATGTATTCCGAATATAGTCATACGTGCTTATGGAAAAGAACTTGCATGACATCTTTTGTCCTACCCTCCCGTGGCAGCGGGGTTCTTACGGAAACTAAGGGATATTAAGGCCTCCTTTTAATAGAGAACAGGAACAAAACATTAACACATAGTGAATACATGAACTCCTCAAACTACGGTCATCACCGATAAGTATCCCGATTATTGTCACTTCGGGGTTAACGGATCATAACACATAATAGGTGACTATAGACTTGCAAGATAGGATCAAGAACACTCATATATTGATGAAAACATAATAGGTTCAGGTCTGAAATGATGGCACTCGGGCCCTAGTGACAAGCATTAAGCATAGCAAAGTCATAGCAACATCAATATCAGAACATAGTAGACACTAGGGATCAAACCCTAACAAAACTAACTCGATTACATGATAGATCCCATCCAACCCATCACTGTCCAGCAAGCCTACGATGGAATTACTCACGCACGGCGGTGAGCATCATGAAATTGGTGATGGAGGATGGTTGATGATGACGATGGCGATGGATTCCCCTCTCCGGAGCCCCGAACGGACTCCAGATCAGCCCTCTCGAGAGGTTTTAGGGCTTGGCGGCGGCTCCGTATCGTAAAACACGATGATTTATTCTCTCTGATTTTTCTCTCCCCAAAACACAATATATGGAGTTGGAGTCGGAGAGGCAATAGGGGGCCCACGAGGTAGGGGGCGCGCCCTAGGGGGGCAGGCACAGCCCCCACCCTTGTGGACAGGTGGTGGGCCCCCTGGCCTTCATCTTTTGCAGGTATTTTTCATATTTTCTGAAAAGTTGCTCCGTGAAGTTTCAGGTCATTCCAAGAACGTTTGTTTCTGCACATAAATAACACCATGGTAATTCTGCTGAAAACAACGTCAGTCCGGGTTAGTTCCATTCAAATCATGCAAGTTAGAGTCCAAAACAAGGGCAAAAGTGTTTGGAAAAGTAGATACGACGGAGACGTATCAACTCCCCCAAGCTTAAACCTTTGCTTGTCCTTAAGAAATTCAGTTGACAAACTAAAAGTGATAAAGAAAAACTTTTACAAACTCTGTTTGCTCTTGTTGTTGTAAATATGTAAAGCCAACATTCAAGTTTTCAGCAAAGATTATAACTAACCACATTCGCAATAACGCTCAGGTCTCAAGTTTACTCATATCAATACCATAATCAACTAGCGAGCAATAATAATAAATCTCGGATGACAACACTTTCTCAAAACAATCATAATATGATATAACAAGGTGGTATCTCGCTGGCCCTTTCTGAGACCGCAAAACATAAATGCAGAGCACCTTTAAAGACCAAGGACTGACTAGACATTGTAATTCATGGTAAAAGAGATCCAGTCAAGTCATACTCAATGTAAACTAACAGTAATGAATGCAAATGACAACGGTGCTCTCCAACTGGTGCTTTTTAATAAGAGGATGATGACTCAGCATAAAAGTAAATGGATAGGCCCTTCGCAGAGGGAAGCAGGGATTTATAGAGGTGCCAGAGCTCGGTTTTGAAACATAGGTGAATAATATTTTGAGCGGTATACTTTCATTGTCAACATAACAACCAAGAGATGTCGATATCTTCCATGCTACACACATTATAGGCGGTTCCCAAACAGAATGGTAAAGTTTATACTCCCCCTTCCACCAACAAGCATCAATCCATGGCTTGCTCGAAACAACGAGTGCCTCAAACTAATAAGAGTCCCAGGGGGAGTTTTGCTTGCAATTATTTTGATTTAGTTTGCATAAAGCATGGGACTGGGCATCTCGGTGACCAGCCATTTATCTCGTGAGTGAGGAGCGGAGTCCACTCCTCTTGAGAATAACCCGCCTAACATGGAAGATACAGACAGCCCTAGTTGATACATGAGCTATTCGAGCATACAAAACATGATATTTATTTGAAGGTTTAGAGTTTGGCACATACAAATTTACTTGGAACGGCAGGTAGATACCGTATATAGGTAGGTATGGTGGACTCATGTGGAATAACCTTGGGGTTTAAGGGATTGGATGCACAAGCAGTATTCCCGCTTAGTACAGGTGAAGGCTAGCAAAAGACTAGGAAGCGACCAGCTAGAGAGCGACAACAGTCATGAACATGCATTAAAATTAATCAACATCGAATGCAAGCATGAGTAGGATATAATCCACCATGAACATAAATATCGTGAAGGCTATGTTGATTTTGTTTCAACTACATGCGTGAACATGTGCCAAGTCAAGTCACTTAAATCATTCAGAGGAGGATACCACCCTATCATACCACATCATAACTATCTCAATAGCATGTTGGCACGCAAGGTAAACCATTATAACTCATAGCTAATCAAGCATGGCACAAGAAACTATGATCTCTAATTGTCATTGCAAACATGTTTATTCATAATAGGCTGAATGAGGAACGATGAACTAATGATATTTACAAAAAAAAGAGGTCGAGTTCATACCAGTTTTTCTCATCTCAGCCAGTCCATCATATAACATCATAATTGCCTTTCACTTGCATGACCGAACGATGTGAATAATAATAATAGTGCATGTGCATTTGGACTAAGATGGAATCTGCAAGCATTCAATAAACAGGAGAAGACAAGGCAATATGGGCTCTTTTGTCAGATAAACAATAATGCATATAAGAGCCACTTCAACAATTTAATTATGGTCTTCTCCTATCGACCCCCAAAGAAAAGAAAAGAAATAAGACTATTTACACGGGAAAGCTCCCAACAAGCAAAATAAGAACAGGAAATCCTTTTGGGTTTTCTTTTTAATTACTACTACAAGCATGGAAATTAAACTGATTAAAAGCTACAACAAATTTTTTGTTTTTTCTTAAGGTTTATTAAACACACAAGAAGAAAGCATAAAAAGGAAAATAAACTAGCATGGATGATACAATGAAAAAGTATGAGCACCGACATCTAGCAATGAGTGTGTAAACATGAATGTAATGTCGGTGGGAAATGCGTACTCCCCCAAGCTTAGTCTTTTGGCCTAAGTTGGTCTATGGCCACGGCTGGCCTGGCGGATATCCATAATAGTAGTTGGGGTCGTACTGAGAAGAAGAAGAGGAAGACTCCGACAGCCACTGGCTGACAATCATCTCCGGATCCCACTGGTAATTAGACTGTCGTGAAGGATCAACCTATGGTTCCGGCTCTGGCTCCATAGCTGGTGCAGGGTTCCGGTAGGCGTGAATAGCCGTTAACGGAACAAGGTACTGGCCTGCAGATAAATCAAACAAAGAAGGAGCAGGCAGGGTAATAGTCTCAGGATGATGTTTATTAAAGAACAATTGATATTTAATCTCTCCTTCCCTATTCTTAACAATAAAATCATGTGCCACCATACTTTTATAATCTAGATAAACACAAGGCAACACCTTTTCTTCCTTCTCATAATGCCTAATAGGTATGTTAAAATGTGCAGCTAGGCGTGAAGCATAGATGCCTCCAAAGATGGGCCCCTTTGTACGGTTCAGACTTAACCGTTTGGAAATAATGCCGCCCATACTAACAGAGTTATCACCATATAAACCGTTGAGCAAAATAATAATATCAGGGATACTAAGGTTTCCACTGTTTCCGCGACCAATTAAGCAACGACTAGCAAATAATGCAAAATAACGTAAAATAGGAAAATGTATGCTAGTGATTTGTGCATCGGAAACCTTCCTTGTTTCCCTTACAATGATAGTATCAATAAACCCCTCCACATCATCACGATGTGGTTCTTCTGTCTTGCCCTCAAAAGGGACTAAACAAACTCGACAAAAATCATAAAGTGACATCTCCTTATGCTCATCATATAAATAAAACTCCACCGTAGGTGGTGAGCTCCTAGAATGGAAATGAAAGTTTTGCACAAAGATATTTGTGAGTAAGAGATACTGATCGCATTGGTCGTGGAGGAAAGCGGTGAGGCCTGCATTCTTAGCCAATTCATGAAAATCTTCATAAATCCCGACTGCTCTCAAGAAATCATCAGAAGGCCATTCACACGCCCGAACCTCCGCGGTGCGAGGCAGATTATACTTATGCTTTGGTGCCTTTTCCTTCGAGCTTTGGCTCGATGATCGCCTCAAAAGTCTCCTCATCATTTTCTGAAAAATTCTGAATTTTTAGTAACTTCAAAATAAAAGTAAACCAAACTCAATAATATTGATAGCAACTACTCCTACAAGTGCCTAGAGCCTATATCATGCATCAAACTACTTGGAACTATATAAATTTGACATGCAAGCTCAAGAACATGATCACCTAGGCAGCACAAATTTGCAATGAATAAAGCACTAGAACAAAAACTAATTGGACCAATGGAGGAGTCACATACCAAGGAACAATCTCCCCAAGCAGTTTTGTGAGAGGTGCTTTGAGCAAGGAGATCGAAAATGGCAGCAAAATGAGCTTGGACTCCGGTTTGAGCTGGTTATTCGTGTTTGTGGGAGGAAGAAGGAGTGTGTGGGTGAAAGGATAAGTGGAGGAGGGCCACCGTGGGTCCACGAGGCAGGGGGCGCGCCCAGGGGGGTAGGGCGCGCCCTCCACCCTCGTGGGCGGGTGGTTGAACCCCCTGCTGTGTTCTCAGTGCCAAATATTCTCAAATATTCTGGAAAAAATCATATTTAAATTTCAGGGCATTTGGAGAACTTTTATTTTCGAGATATTTTTATATTGCATGGATAATCAGATAACGAATAGAAAAATATTTATTTTTATTTTATTTAATATAAATAACAGAAAGTAAAAGTGTGGTACAGAAGGTTGTGCCTTCTAGTTTCATCCATCTCATGATCATCAAAAGGAATCCACTAACAGGGTTGATCAAGTCTTGTTAACGAACTCATTCCGAATAACATGGAACCAGAGAAATTTCGAATAACACTATGTTACCTCAACGGGGATATGCACATCCCCAATAATAAGAATATCATATTTCTTCTTGACAGTAGGAATAGGAAATTCAAAACCTCCAAATATAATCGATGGAATTTTTCCAATAGAGTTGATACTATGAACTTGAGGTTGTTTCCTCGGAAAGTGTACCGTATGCTCATTACCATTAACATGAAAAGTGACATTGCCTTTAGTGCAATCAATAACAGCCCCTGCAGTATTCAAAAAGGGTCTTCCAAGAATAATACACATACTATCGTCCTCGGGAATATCAAGAATAACAAAATCCGTTAAAATAGTAACGTTTGCAACTACAACAGGCACATCCTCACAAATACCAGCAGCTATAGCAGTTGATTTATCAGCTATTTGCAAAGATATTTCAGTAGGTGTCAACTTATTCAAATCAAGTCTATGATATAAAGAGAGAGGCATAACACTAACACCGGCTCCAAGATCACATAAAGCAGTTTTAATATAGTTTCTTTTAATGGAGCATGGTATAGTTGGTACACCGGGATATCCAAGTTTCTTTGCTATTCCACCCTTAAAAGTATAATTAGCAAGCATGGTGGAAATTTCAGCTTCTGGTATCTTTCTTTTATTTGTAATAATATCTTTCATGTACTTAGAATAAGGATTGGTTTTGAGCATATCAGCTAATCGCATACGCAAAAAGATAGGTCTAATCATTTCAGCAAAGCGCTCAAAATCCTCATCATCCTTTTTCTTGTATGGTTTGGGCGGAAAAGGCATGGGTTTCTGAACCCAAGGCTCTCTTTCTTTACCATGTTTCCTAGCAACAAAGTCTTTTTTTATCATAACATTGATTCTTTGATTGTGGGTTATCAAGATCAATAGTAGGTTCAATTTCTTTGTCATTATCATTACTAGGTTGAGCATCATTATGAACATTATCATTAACATTATCACTAGTTTCAGGTTCATTACCTGATTGTGTTTCAGCATCAGAAATAGAAATATCATTTGGATTCTCAGGTGTTTCAATAACAGGTTCACTAGAAGCATGCAAAGTCCTATCATTTTTCTTTTTCTTCTTTTTAGAAGAACTAGGTACATCTATATTATTTCTCTGAGAATCTTGCTCAATTCTCTTAGGGTGGCCTTCAGGATACAGAGGTTCCTGAGTCATTTTACCAGTTCTAGTAGCCACTCTAACAGCATTATCATTATCCTTACTATTCAATTCATTGAGCAAATCATTTTGAGCTTTAAGTACTTGTACTACTTGAGTGGTAACCATAGAAGCATGTTTACTCATAAGTTTAAGTTCACCTTTAACATTAGCCATATAATCACACAAGTGTTCAAGCATATTTGAATTGTATTTCAATTGTATACCAAAATAAGCATTAAAATCTTCTTGCTTAGCCATAAATTTATCAAACTCATTTAAGCATGGGCTAGCAAATTTAGTAAATGGGATTTCAACTTTATCATATTTGTAGAGAGAATTTACCTTTACTACCTGTGTCAGGTTATCAAGACCATGAGTTTCTTCAATAGGTAATGGATTCAGATTATATGTTTCTTGAACAGGCGGTAAATTAAGACCATGTATTTCTTCAATAGGAGGTAAATTCTTAACATCTTCAGCTTTAATAGTTTTTTCTTTCATAGATTTCCTTGCCTCTTGCATATCTTCAGGACTGAGAAATAGAATACTCCTGTTCTTCGGAGTTGGTTTAGGAATAGGCTCAGGAATTGGCTCCGGAGGTTTCCAATTATTTTCATTTGTCAACATATTATTCAATAGAATTTCAACTTCATCCGGTGTTCTTTCCCTGAAAACAGAACCAGCACAACTATCCAGGTGATCTTTGGAGGCATCGGTTAGTCCATTATAAAAGATATCAAGTATTTAATTTTTCTTAAGAGGATGATCAGGCAAAGCATTAAGTAATTGGAGAAGCCTCCCCCAAGCTTGTGGGAGACTCTCTTCTTCAATTTGTACAAAATTATATATATCCCTTAAAGCAGCTTGTTTCTTATGAGCAGGGAAATATTTAGCAGAGAAGTAATAAATCATATCCTGGGGACTACGCACATAACCAGGATCAAGAGAATTAAACCATATCTTAGCATCACCCTTTAATGAGAACGGAAATATTTTAAGGATGTAAAAGTAACGAGTTCTCTCATCTTTAGTGAACAGGGTGGCTATATCATTCAATTTAGTAAGATGTTCCACAACAGTTTCAGATTCATAACCATGAAAAGGATCAGATTCAACCAAAGTAATTATATCAGGATCAACAGAGAATTCATAATCCTTATCAGTAACAAAGATAGGTGAAGTAGCAAAAGCAGGGTCAGGTTTCATTCTAGCATTTAGAGATTTCTTACTCCATTTAGCTAATAACCTTTTGAGTTCATTTCTATTTTTGCAAGCTAAAATAGCTAAAGAAGCTTCTTGATCAAAAACATAACCCTTAGGAATAACAAGTGATTCTTCATCATCACTTTCATCAGTATCATCTGATTCAATATTTTCAATTTCTCTAGCTCTAGCAAGTTGTTCATCAAGAAATTTACCAAGTGGCACAGTAGTATCAAGCATAGAAGTAGTTTCATCATAAGTATCATGCATAGCAGAAGCGTCATCATCAATAACATGCGACATATCAGAACGAATAGCAGAAGCAGGTGTAGGTGTCGCAAGCTTACTCAAAACAGAAGGTGAATCAAGTGCAGAGCTAGATGGCAGTTCCTTACCTCCCCTCGTAGTTGAGGGATAAATTTTGGTTCTTGGATCTTTCAAGTTCTTCATAATGATAAGCAGATATAAATCCCAAGTGACTCAAAGAATAGAGCTATGCTCCCCGACAACGGCGCCAGAAAATAGTCTTGATAACCTACAAGTGTAGGGGATCGCAACAATTTTCGAGGGTAAAGTATTCAACCCAAATTTATTGATTCGACACAAGGGGAGCCAAAGAATATTCTCAAGTATTAGCAGCTGAGTTGTCAATTCAACCACACCTAGAAACTTAATATCTGCAACAAAGTGTTTAGTAGCAAGGTAATATGATAGTAGTGGTAACGATAGCAAAAGGTAACAGTAGGAAAAGTAATGTTTTTGGTATTTTGTAGTGATGATAGCAATAGAAACGGAAAAGTACATAAGCGAAGAACAATATATGGAAAGCTCATAGGCAATGGATCGGTGAGGGAGAATTATGCCGGATGCGGTTCATCATGTAACAGTCATAACCTAGGGTGACACAGATCTAGCTCCAGTTCGTCAATGTAATGTAGGCATGTATTCCGAATATAGTCATACGTGCTTATGGAAAAGAACTTGCATGGCATCTTTTGTCCTACCCTCCCGTGGCAGTGGGGTCCTTACGGAAACTAAGGGATATTAAGGCCTTCTTTTAATAGAGTACCGAAACAAAGCATTAGCACATAGTGAATACATGAACTCCTCAAACTACGGTCATCACCGGTAAGTATCCCGATTATTGTCACTTCGGGGTTAACGGATCATAACACATAATAGGTGACTATAGACTTGCAAGATAGGATCAAGAACACTCATATATTGATGAAAACATAATAGGTTCAGATCTGAAATGATGGCACTCGGGCCCTAGTGACAAGCATTAAGCATAGCAAAGTCATAGAAACATCAATCTCAGAACATAGTGGACACTAGGGATCAAACCCTAACAAAACTAACTCGATTACATGATAGATCCCATCCAACCCATCAACGTCCAGTAAGCCTACGATGGAATTACTCATGCACGGTGGTGAGCATCATGAAATTGGTGATGGAGGATGGTTGATGATGACGATGGCGATGGATTCCCCTCTCCGGAGCCCCAAACGGACTCCAGATCAGCCCTCTCGAGAGGTTTTAGGGCTTGGCGGCGGCTCCGTATCATAAAACATGATGATTTCTTCTCTCTGATTTTTTCTCCCCGAAACACAATATATGGAGTTGGAGTTGGAGTCAGAGAGGCAACAGGGGGCCCATGAGGTAGGGGGGCGCGCCCCTCACCCTCGTGGACAGGTGGTGGGCCCCCTGGCCTTCATCTTATGTAGGTATTTTTCATATTTTCTGAAAAGTTGGTCCGTGAAGTTTCAGGTCATTCCGAGAACGTTTGTTTCTGCACATAAATAACACCATGGTAATTCTGCTGAAAACAGCGTCAATCCGGGTTAGTTCCATTCAAATCATGCAAGTTAGAGTCCAAAACAAGGGCAAAAGTGTTTGGAAAAGTACATACGACGCAGACGTATCACTGCATGCTACCAGAAAGCCTTACGCCGCTATCATAGCCGCAAGGTTCATGCCCGAAGCTTTGAGGAAGGTGACCTTGTTCTTCAGCATGTTTAGTCAGCTAAGAATTCCATCAAGTTGACACCAAAGTGGGAAGTGTAACAGCCTGATTTTTGGCCCTTTCTTTTTCTTTTGATTTTCTGAGGTTTTTGCTTGGGTTTTCTTTTTCCATGGCTCCGTGGTCTGGAAACTGAAGAAGATGAACTCTTCTTTGCTTCCAGAGTGGCTTGTCATACCCAAATCCTTCCCTAGACCTTTCCATTTTCATCCTAGCCCAAATCCCAATATTCTTTTTATTGGGGATATTCCTATTCTATTAAAGGAATAACTCCATTTGCCCTAGGTTGTGAAGCAACCTATATTTCCATCACTCCTAAAATTCCCAAATAATTCTCATAAATTTTTTGGGTCATATATTTCTCAAATATGGCAAAATATTTCATTGGCCATGTTTCCCATCATCCTCAAATAATTCATTTCCTATTTTGTCCTAAATGGTAGATTGTGAAGCAAGTGCCATTTATCTTTGCCCAATTGACTCCAAACTTATTGGACATCTTTTCATGTCCAAATAATTGCCTCTTGACAAATTTTAACCTAATTTGCCTAGTAAATATTCCTGCGCAATTTTTCGAAGTTCCTGTCTGAGGGAATTGGTTGTGCAGGAAGTACTAGCTAGGTTAATCTAATTGAGTTGAATTTTTGCATGGTCTTTCATATCATCAAATAAAAGCTCTCCCAAAGATTTGAGCTCATGCTCTGCATCCCTGTGAGCACATCTTCAAATCTTTGTTTCTGTCCAAATTTTCAGTTAGTGAAGCAAATATATTTTATATTGCTCCACTACGGTTGAAAACTTTCCTAGGCCTTCTCCTATCTATATAACCTAGCTCCACAAAATTTGGGCTAATTTCATGTAGCCATTTTCCCTTAGGAATTTTCTCAAGTTCCTGATTAGAGAGGACCATTATGAAGGAAGTACCATTTTGGCTTGGCAAAATGGCATGAAATTTTTATGGCACTCTCTTATGCGCAAATCATCCTGCCATGTTCATTTTCAGCTCAAGTGGCTTCTTCATGTGAGTGCCCCTTCTTATTTCCCAAATCTGGTCAGTATGGCACTTTCTACAGCAAAAGGTACCTAAACCCCTCCTCTTGATCTAAAACCTTGCCATCTCAGTCACCTTAGTGAATGATCAACCTCCGTCAAAGCTCGGCCTTAATCTCCACACGTGTGAGCCACAACAAACTCCAAACACCTTGCTGTTCCTTTGTATTCTTGCTACCTGTGATCACATAAGGAATCACTATGCTTGTTTCTCTCCTCCTTGGCATCACCCTCTCCACACCTTGTCTCCCAAACAAGATTTGGCCGATCAGAGCACGGGTTAGCGGCGTGTGCATGCGGTGACCACCGCCCTGGAACGCCATGGATGCGAGCTGAGTGTCGTTAATTTGATTCGGGCCCCTCCTCCTCTCATCGTCTTCGCACGCGTGAGCGTGTCTAACAGCTAGCACGCGTCGTCGCCATCCTCCTGAAGCCATTTCCCCATCCGTTTGCTTCCCCGGCGACCCGTCCCCATTGAGAAACAGAGTGCGCCTGTGACCGCGTCGTCTTCCACCTTCGTGTCTTCTTCCTTTCCTTGTCCCCGAGCTCTGCCTCGTCTCCATGACCTCTGTGCCTCATCCGCGTCCTCCCTCGTCGCCTTGCCACCCCTCCCCGTGACCCTTGGCCGCGCGTGCCACCTCGCGCCCTCGCCGCTCGGCTATATATGAGCCACCCCGAGGCCGTTCGACCTCTCCATCGACCTCCCCTCGCTCCACTACCCCTCCCCAGCATCTCACCCGAGCTCGAGGAGCTCCACAGCCCTTCAATAGCCACCTCGACTGTCGTGGGCCTCTGCTCGAATTCAAGCTCTGCGGCGTGCCCTGACCCATCTAGCCACCCACTCAGTCCTACATCCACCCCTAGAACCTCCCTGGCGGTTTCTGTCCTCATATGGTGGCCTCTGGCCGCGACCCCCAACTCTGGCCGAAGCCCTCCTCCGTCGTGTTCCGTGCCCCGCCCATCCTGGTGCTCCTCGGCGTCGACCAACGAATGGTATGGATGCGCGGCCGTCTCCTGAGCTCGCTGGTGGCCGCGGCGTCCCATTTGGTGGCCGGAATCGACCGGACTCCTCATCGGACCGGTCAGCCTCGCCCTGCCTCAGCGCGCCATCGGGATGGAGAAGGAAGAAGAGAAGGGAGGAGAGAGAGAGGTGCGCGGGCCCCACCAGTCATCCTCATAGGAGCCGGCCCCGCGTTGACCCCGCCCCTTGCTGACGTGGATAAGTGGAGAAGTACTTCTGTTGAGTACGTTTTCCCTCCCTTATCGAAAGCGTACTTCGCTTCTTCTTCGGGCCGGAATGCGCTTTCCGCTCTGGAAAGCATATTTCCGAGAAAGGCGTGTTCCGTTTAAACTGCCAGGGACCTGTTTGTAGAAGTTATTTTTGCATAATAGTCCCTGGGCTTTAAACGGTCGTATCTTTTTGCTCGTAACTCCGAATGAGGTCAATACAACGCCCACTTCTTCGTCTCGTCGAGCCCGAACTTTTGGTACCATTTTCACTATGGTTTGACGTACCAGAAATGACCATTTTGCCATTGCCCCTAATCAGCCCCCTCCAAGAGAGTAACCTTTTCGGCGATTCTTTAACGATCGTTCCGCACCTCTTCCCGGAGCCGTCTTCACCCCAGGCAAGCCACAACCACCATTTGCATGATAGCCATGCAGAAGCATTGGTTTTCAACTTGAATCTTTAATAACTGTCTGTTTGTTTTGCTACTGCGGTTGGTATTCCGGTTATGATTATGGATCGGTGTTTACCGGCATGCTATGTTTTCATGCACGTTGTTATTATTTTCTTCATGCTAGTATTACTTTAATATTGGCAATGTTTGGTAGTAGTACATGTTGGTGATGGTCTTCGGTGCCTGACTATCGTGTGTCCCGAGTACCGTTGTTATGCATGTTCCTTTGCCTACAATTGATTAAATACTTGTATGGTAGTTTCATCGTTATGTTATTGCATGTTATTTATTGTTGATGATAGTGGTCATGTTATGGTATGGGTAGTGTTCTATTTGTGATATTCATGCTCATCAATATGCCATGCTCATCTGGATAAATGGTTAAATGTTGCTATTATGCTCGATGGATGTGATGCATCCCCATGCTTATGTTAATATCATGTTCATGCATTGTAGTTGAATCAGGTTATTTTTATCATGACTCAGCATATTGCATTCAAGTTTAACCGGATTAAATTGAACTTGAACAACTCTTGGCTGAGCCATGGTGCCACCATATCGAGCTGACTAGTGCAACCACGCATACCTTATGGGGGGTCCTAACTGGGTCTATTGTCATGCCTCTCGCTGGTGCCTCCCGCGAGGGAAGGTTATGCACGGGCGCTACCTTGGCCAGGTAGGACGGAATAAGCCTTGTGTGCCTGTTGTTTTTGTAAGGATCCTTGTCCCCGTTTGGGACTGTTTTGCCACGACGTTGGCCATTGGTGCCTTTGGTAGGCACGGGGCCACCCAGGACTTAGCCCAAAGGGGAGTTGGTCGGACTGGCCGGGAGAGTGTGATGGCAGTAGGACGGTTTTGTCGGAACGCTGTTGGTCCACCCGAATGGGAGTGCGAGGCCATGGGTTCCGTGGTGTAGGTACAGTGTGCTAACCTCTACAGAGAGTGTGTGTGTGTGTTAAATCTATCGATAGCCGCGCCCGTGGATATGGGCCCAGTTCGTGTCGGTCACACTATGGGTCAACAATAATAATTATGATGTGCTTAATAACAACCTTGGTTCGATGATGAAAGAAGTTGGTTGATATTTATGTGATCATGAGAGTATCACTGTGATATCGTGAGTACCAACTTGATGGATATTTGGGATGTTATGCGAAAGTCAAGGGTAAAGGTCAAGCTCCTTGTGGTAAAAAATGATTACTACGGTATTGTTAATATCAAGCTTGATTGGATGCTGAGATGATCGTGTGATGTTCGTGATGGTAAGTGATGCAGGTGATGGTTACGATGTAACCCGAGCAGAGTAAGTTGGTGCATGATAGTTTCATCATGTTGCATGCTAGTCTCATCAAGTTCGTATGTTTATCCCATGCTCGTATTGTTCTAACTGTATAATGTTGTACATGCTATGTTGTTCTAATAGTATCGTGTTCATCATTGCTTAATAATCAGTAATTGCCATGCTATTGTTTGTCCTGATTGCTTTGGTTGCTGTCAGCTTGCAAGTACATTCAATGTACTGACCTGGCGTGTCATGCCAGTTTGCAGATCATGCCAGATTTGATTGCTTGTTTGCCGTGGATTCCTTGTTTGCGAGCTAGGATAAGCGTTCTAGCCAGAGTCCTGCGGAGTGGAGTTCACCACCGCCGACGTTGTTCCGCTGCCAGGAGATATTCTGCTACATCGTGTTGTTCTACTTCTTGCATGGAGCAAACGTGGCAGGCGTAGTGTCGCCGTACCGATGTAATCCCCCTGTACCCATATAGATTGCAATAAAGAGCTGAGTTGTTCTATGCTAAGCAGTGCCGTATTCCAGAAGACTTCTCCTTGATCTATTTGCTAGAATACGGGGCGTTCCGGTTTCTCTGAGCTATGGTGCCACAGGAAGGCCCTTATCGGGTAATACGAGTCACCAGGCCCGGCACAGTCCGCCTGGAGACCGAAGATGGTATTCAAGTGAGCAACTCCTGGAACATCGAACATCTTCGCAAGTTTTACCCATAAGGCACGGTTGCCGGGCTCCCCAGCAAGCCACCTTTTGTATAAGCCTTGCCGGCAAGGCATGTAACCCTTTGTACAAAGCCAAGCGCAGACCCTGAGCATAAATAAATGAAGCGCTAGTGCCCTAAGCTTTAGCATGCATGCTAGGTTGAGTCTCTCTCTGTGTTAGGTTTGATAGTGCTTGGCGGCGACTAACCCATAGCATAGAGGTCGAGTATGCATCTCTCTTTTCCTTCCCGTCCTTTTTGGTTCGCAGGGTGCATGGATATTTCTGCTGAGCTATTTTGGAAGAAAGAGAACAGGCCGACGCCCCGACCCTGACAAGCCAAGGTTGCCGGGGGCTGCAGGTCTAAGGATCCGATTACGGCAAGCCAAGGTTGCCGGGGGTTGCGACATCATATAAGTTGTTTTCCCCACTCCGTGCCTCCGTATGAAACTTGAACGTATGAGACTTCGCTCGCTCTCATACCACCTTGCTCCCTCTGTCCCGTGTCCGAAAAACTTACTTTTGGCCGAAACTTGGTTGTAGTGCGATGGGAAGGGGACGAGTGAAGGGCCTGATCCTACTCGGCCTCTACCTCCGCCAAGGGCGTGAGTGTAGCCGAGCTATAGAGCAGAAGGACGGCAAGGCCTATTGCCGGGGTACAGTGTTTATCTTAAGATAATGAGGACTCGTTCCTTGCTGTGGTCCTCAGCCACGCGCAAACAAAACCCGGCAAACACCCTTCTCCTCATTAATACGTTGCTAACGAGTACAATTCGTACGGAATGCATACATGAGCAAGGGGGTTGCGAGATTTAGATCTTAGAAAGGCCCGTAGGCTTAAAAACTAAAAAGAGATAAGATGCCCGTAATCCCTTTCTTGTCGCTCTCCTTAGGAAACGAAACAAGATGGCGGAAGGGAAAATGGAATGCCTAGGCGAGGTACGAGCAGAAGAAGACGCCAAGAGAACATGTCAGCGATCGTCCGGAAGGAGGCCGGTGATGACGGTGCCGGAGGAAGAACTGAAAGACGAGGCAGCGGCCTGGCAGTACGCGATGAAGGCGTCAAGGCCATCGTACTATGACTTGACGGCCCGCCACCCGCCTTCTTCGTCTTCCCTGTCCCTCCAATGCTAGCCTCCCAAGGCGACGACCCCGAGAAGTTCAAGGAGCTGGCGATGCAGATAATGGTGCTGCCGGCGTCGCCTAGGAACGGTGTGCCCGATGCCTAGTCGGACCCGTCATCCTCCCGCCCACTACCCTCGTCGTTGCTGTCGCTGCCCTCCTTGTCGCTCTCACCCGAAGAGGAGCTTTCACCACCAGTCGATCTCTCCGCACAGCACCCTAGCCTGTGTCTCGAGTGCCTGAAGACCTTGACAGAGAGCAAATCGCTCTTCGCTAGCTTGAAGAAGAGGACGTGCCCATCCATTAAGCAATGGGCACGTGCAAAGGTTTTCTAGCCCCGGTGAAGGAGCATCATTTGAGGGGCGGGGAACCCTGTGTTCACCCACATGTTGCCATGGCAACACCCCTTCATGTGAAGCCTCAGCCGCGGTGGCTGGTCGATCTCCAGCACTCTCGTGAACGCCAGGGGAAGACGAAGGCGGCGGCGCAGCGACCCATGCAGCTGCTGGATAAACTCGAGCACCGAGTCCCCGACATGGCCACTCGGCGAAGGAGGAGTTGGCGACGGAGACGGAGACGACGCAGGCATCCCCCTTCCACGGCCGCCTCTGCCTTGACTGCCTCACCGACCGCGGCCCCGTCTAGCAGCTCTGCCTCGAGCATGGCCGTCACCATGGGCATCTTGCTCTTCCTTGACCGCCGCAGCCCTCTGGCGGGAGGAGGACCTGGTCGCCTCCACAGAAGAAAGGCCGCGGCCACGCCCCCTAGCCATGACCGTGGGTGGGGATGGAGATGAAGGGGAGATGCTCTTCCTCCTACCCCCAAGTCCCCTTTTTATAGTTGGGGAGGGGAGGCCGAAAGACTAGCTCTACGCCCCTGAAGAACCCGCTCGAATCCGGCTCATTAAAGTGGCAGCAAGCGAGGCCATCGATCGCCCTCCCTGACCAATCAAAGGCACGTGAGTATCGACCCCCACATGCCTTCCCATATTCCATACGTCTGTCACCCACCCCACGTCGTGCATGCGGTGTACATGGCGTAAGGAGCAGGCGTAGTGGGAAACGTGGAACGACGCTTCCAAGGTGGAGAGAGTAAATGAGCGGTGGCTCTGCCGTTTTGAGAGAACACGCAAGCCGCCTCTTTATTGTTCACCACGGATGACGCAAGCATGCTGCGGTCATTCCACGCATGACTCCCACGTCATGCATTCAACACGGGTCATGGGGAAGCGCGACGGATGGGGGAATTACTGCGGTAAAACTCTGCCCCGAATGCCCCCGCACCATTCTGGCCCCGTCCCAACAACGCATTGCGCTTATGTGTGGCCCAGGCCCGGGGCCTCCTGTTGGTGTACAAAAGTAGGGGCTCTCCTTTTTACCCCTCTACTTGTGCCCGGGCAGTCAGAGCCGCACCTGCGGCCACGCTTAGCGAGCAAAGGAGAGGAGGCAAAAGCACGAGACGACCAGAACAACGCCAAGACCAGAGACACAAAGAGCAAGAGGGCGAGGTGGACTCCCCCGGCAAGACCCTTGCCGGGGCGGCCTCCACAGCCCCGGCAAGACCCTTGCGGGGGCAACTTGCCCAACACCAGCAGAGCGCGCCACCCTTCAGCCCAAGGGTTCCAACACCATCAACCACATTGGAACCAAGGCTCGGGAGGCACCTCCGTGGTGACATACAAATCTTTGTGAAGACAAAGAGCCCACAAGACAAGACGATGACCAAAAGACAAGACAATCGCGAGCCCCCTTGCCGAGGATGCCCCCGAGGCCCCGACAAGGCTCCTTGCCGAAAACACTCGCATGGCCCCAGCAAGACTCTTGCCGAGGGCGATCACAAGACCCCGGCAAGACCCTTGCCGGGAATATACGCGGGACCGCGCTTGCTGCCCCGTCACCGCCCCAGCTCAGTAGCCAACCCACCAACTGAGGCTAGTACCCACGTGGCAGTATGTGGATGCCAATCCATCTAGTCAAGCACCTGCGTGGTGGCATGCAGATCTTCATGAAGACCCTACCACCACGCCATCTTAGCAGCCTGTCAGCTTACGTGGCGCTACATGCCTCATTGGCCTGGACGCGTGTCGGAGTGAGGCAGAATGGCAACGGACGGGACGGGCCTCGTTGCCATCCCCAATAAAGCAACGGGACACCTAAGGAGCGCATTTAATGCGCCTTGTCCCGTAATGATAGGCGATAAGCTTGTATAGTATTTACCTTTCCACCCCTGTGTGCCACTGTGGCGACCCCTTTTTGACTATAAAGGAGGCCCGAGGCGTACTGGAGAAGGATTCGGATCTTGTGGACTACGCATGCACCGCAGCTAGTTTGGAAGCTCAAGAACACTGAAATATACACCAAAGCAGGACTAGGCTATTACGCATCCTTGCGGCCTGAACCTGGGTAAACGATCTTTGTGCTGGCTACTAGACCCGCTTTTTGCACAACCCCGCGCCCGGCAAACGTAGAAGGGATCCCAGTGATTCCATAGGTGTCGTTTCCACCGACACCGGGACACAACGACAATTCAAGCCAAACACCGGCCCGTCCTACCTCGCCGTAAAGGCAAAGACAAAACTGCTCAGAGATACACGTACGACCTGCAGCAAGACCTGAAGAATAAAGCCGGTCCAGCCAGATCGATCTACGGATCGCAGGGGCATGCCCCGACACGCGACGACGGCTATCAAGCCGAACATGGCAAGCACAATCACGTTCGAGCCGAAAGCCGTAGACGAACTCCATCCGAACTATGTCACGATCTGGCCCGATATAGAGGCGCCGCACACCCCCTCTACTTCATTGATGAAGTAATGGCACATGAATTGCCAGAAGGGTTCAAACCCGTGAATATCGAATCATATGATGGAACCACAGATCCCGCGGTATGGATTGAAGACTTCATTCTCCATATTCAGATGGCCCGCGGCAATGATCTTCATGCCATCAAATACCTCCCCCTAAAACTCAAGGGGCCAGCCGACACTGGCTAAACAACCTACATGAAAACTCCATTGGCAGTTGGGAGGACTTGGAAGAAGCCTTCCTTGACAACTTCCAAGGTACATATGTTCGACCTCCGGATGCCGACGACTTAAGTCACATAATTCAACAGCCCGGACAGTCAGCCAGGAAATTCTGGACTAGGTTCTTAACCAAAAAGAACCAGATCATCAACTGTCCGGATGCCGAAGCCCTAGCGGCCTTTAAATATAGCATCTGGGACGAATGGCTCGCCCGACAACTCGGCCAAGAAAAGCCGAAGTCCATGGCAGCCCTCATGACGCTTATGACCCGCTTTTGCGCGGGCGAAGATGGCTGGTTAGCCCGTAGCAATAACAATGCAAGCGAACCTGGCACTTCGAAAGCCAGAAATAGCAATGGCAAGCCCCGACGCAATAGACACAAGCGTCGAAGCAACGATGACAATACCGATGACACGGCGGTCAACGCAGGATTCAGTGGCTCCAAGTCTAGTCAGCGGAAGAAGCCATATAAAAGAAATAATCAGGGCCCTTCCATCCTGGACCGCATACTCGATCGTCCATGTCAGATCCATAGCACCCCTGATAAGCCAGTCAATCATACTCACCGGAGTTGTTGGCACTACAAAAAAATACACTTCCGTGATGATACATGTTTGTCACAGTAGGTCACGTTTTCTGTCATGGATGTACATCCATGACAAATTTATGACAGAATCAAGATAGTCATACCTGTGCTGTCGTAGAAGTGTTCCATGACATTGCCAAAATTATCATCACGGAAGTGTCCACTTCCATGACGATAAATCACGCGTCACAGAAGTGCTTTCATCAAGGGTGACCGACATGTGGCACCCACCGTAACGGAACGCCATTAAGCTATCGAGTCCGGTTTTGGATCCGATAACCCATTAACAGCCCCGACCAATGGGGATTTTCCACGTGTAAAATCATCATTGGCTAGAGGAAACATGTGTCGGCTCACCATTGGGACTAATGTCATCCACTCATTGGACCCAAAGCACCTATGATACGTCGACACGTGGCATGGCCCAACAAAGGCCCATTCCTGTGAAAAGGCCGGCCCGTTTGACTCGGTCAAAAGGTGGTGGGCCAGCCCAGGCAAGCCTGTTAACGACCTATTCGCATATAGCCCATTTACAGCCTGCTAACCCAGGGCCCGTGTACGGCCTATCAGAATTAAGACCAGTAGCGTCATCTGGGCCGTCCAATATAATTCCATCCCATTTTAACTTCCGGCCCATGTATGGCCCATGATGTCTTTCGGCCCATATGAGGCCCTTATTACTCTCGGACCATTAACGGCTCGTGGTAAAACTGGCCCGTAAAGAACAGTGTATCACTTTATACCCATTAACGACACGTGGTGAAACTGGCCCGTAATGAACATTGTATCACTTTATGCCCATTAGCGGCCCATTATTCCATTGGGCCGTTTCTAGCCCATGTTATCTTTCGGCCTTCTCGGGACCCATTTATTCTTGGGCTCATTTCCACATTCGTTTAGTTACGGCCCGTTACTGCCATTTTCTGCTTGTGGGCCAAATTCAGCCCGTGGTTACAGTCGGCCCGTTTGTGGCCCATTAATACGTTGGGCCGTTTTCATAGCGTCATCAAAATACGGGCGATTAACGATGGCCCGTTATGGTCGGCCCATGAACAATTTCAACTCTAGCCCATTTACGACCATAATGTGGTCTGTTATTGGCCCATGTTTGGCCAAATGATCATACGGCCCGTAGAAGGCCCATTGATGATACGACCCATAGAAGGCCCATTGTGTCTATGGCCCGTATAAGGCCCATTTACTTCTACGCCACGTAGAAGGCCCATTGTTTCTACAGCCCTTAGAAGGCCCATTGTTTCTACGGCCCGTAGGAGGCCCATGTTAACTACAACTGGTGGGCATCAAAGTTTGCCACCAGTGCAAATATAGGGAACACCCTACACTATACAAAAATGGGTTGTTGTTTTCTTCAGCCGGTGGCTGCACGTTAAGAACAAATTTTGTATCGCACCAAAACAAATTACAACTATAAAACAAAAGGAAGTTAACAGTCTAGCAGATAAATGCACCACTAGAAGTTTAGAAGCTCAGTTCATTTTACCTGACCGTTACGTTTTCATGCTGTATTGTCCGATGGAGCACCATAACCTTCGCCTTCAGTTCTCCTTGGCTCTTGAACAACATAGAAAATGCCTGACAGTCTGGTTTCAAAACCATGCATATCTTGACAACATCGAACAATGTCTCTCCTTGTTTCACAAAGGGTCTCTGTTAGGGAATGGACTTGTGTCTGGAGCGCAGATACAACATTGTTTTGAGCTTGCATATCCTGATCATGAGGCAGTTTGGACGAGATTGCCTTAACAACCAAGCCAGTATTACATAGGAACATGCTTTTGGCATTGTTAGTGGACAGGTACTGACCCACTGCAGCAAGAGCTGACATTGCGGTTATAGTTGCCTCGCCACCTTCAGAAGGTGGCGGTTCCACCATTTTTTCCATAGCTCACTGAAAAGTTGTGGTTTTACATTAGTAGTACCAGAACAAAAGATATTAAGGAGGCAGCAAAACCAAACAAAATAGCTTTGGTCTATATACAGAACTTATTCTGATGAACCCATGTAAAATAATAGTTGTATTTTATTGCAAAGTACATAATAAAACCAGGTTCCAAACATATGACCATGTACCATCGCTAATGTATTGTCTATTTCTTCATATTGTATTGAAGGCTAAGGATAAAGAGACGAAGTTTATAATACGGTAAGCATAGTACGACATCATTCATATCACAAAACAACTGAGAACAGACAAACAGGCAATTGTAACGTTGTGTGGGCAAGTCCAGCACGGAACTAGATTACATGTTAAGATCAAAGGAACATCACTCCTATATTTTAAACCTTGTAAGTTTCAATGATACGCTAAGACAATTGTGTATAAAATTGAAAAGAGTAATAGACATTGGTTGCAAACCATAAAGTTCAAGGCACAAGTCAGAGTAAGTAGTAGTTAAAAGGCATGATGATTAAGGACTTACAACAATAGCTTTGACTGGTGTAGTCATGCCCTTCTTCTTGCTGGTGTGACAGTCCTTGAAGATTTCCACAACATTTGGTTCAGGTACTTTTTGGTCCTTGCGGGCTTTCCTCTGCATTTGGAACAAGTCAATATAGATCTGATAATATGGTACAGCGAAAAGAGTGAAATAGCAGCTAATTACAAGAGCCTCGCAGTGTGCAATATAGCTACGAGATCCTGTCGTCTGTTGGAATTTCACTTTTGTACGGTTGGCCTTGTTCTTTGAACAGTTCACCTACAAGAAGATATATTTGTGTGGCACATGCGTAAATTGGACTTCAACATGTCATCTGATCACATATATATAATGTACCTGATACTTCGGATTGGACCAGTGTTTAACGAGGCCTCTCCAGTCTTCATCAGATATATTTCCACTGGAGATGTTTGGGCAAGTTCACTGTTAGCCTTGCCTTCAAAGTGAGTTTTCCTCAAGTTATACCGATACTGTCGCAGAGCAGACTTGAAAACATGGGTGCAAGCTTGTCTGGTTGCATCATCTTGGCTATCCAACTTGAACCTCATCTGTTGAAAATTATGCGAGTCTCATTATTAGCAACCTAGAAAGTATTGGACAAAGCAAGACGATATTACTAGTTTCCATACATAACCATACTTATAGATAAATGGTCGAGGAAGGTGTTGAACTGGGTTTCGTCTTTGTCATTCCTGTACTGAATCCATGTTGGGAGGATACGTACATGACACCTAACAGCGACCGCTACCTCTGATACTAACTTGGCTGACTCTGTAGCATCATGTGGCCTTTTTAAACCTGCCTCAAAACGGATCTCCATTCTTCCTCCTCTAGATTTAGTTAACCTATCGAGCATTATCCCTGATTTTTGTTTCCTCTTGAGCCTAGGTGCTAGTCCAACAACAAACATAGGAAGTGTCAGTGTACATCAAACTGTGAGACTACATATAAAGAAGCATGCAACTGTAACTTGACTCCAGCAACTACCTTCTTGCTGTTGAAGCTCACAAAGTTCATCTTATCTTGCCAACTCATCTCGTGTCAAGAGTGCTTCGAAAGTAGTGTCAGGTGGCAAGGGAGTTTGGTAACGTGCTGCTAGCTGAGTTGACCAACGAGTAAATCGTGTAGCTGGTGGTACTGTGGAAGGTGTTGCAACAACTAGGGTTGTCTCTGCTTGTTTTGTGGCAGCTATTTGTTTCTGTTTGGCTTGTTCTGCAGCTCGTGTAGCACGGGATACCCTATCGGTACAATTTTTCGCTGGACTTTGACCTTCTATTGCACCATCAGTACCAACAGAATCTGCAGGATTGTTCGGCTTCCCTTTCCATGTCGTTCTGTCTTTCTTCCTCTTTCTCTGTGCCATGTTAAGTCAAGCCGACAATAAAAATGAATAACAATTTAGTTCTTCAAAACAAATGTACTTTGATGTAAGAACATGGTGTGATAGACAAATATTGTATGTTCTAGAAACAGGAACACGTGTCTTAGTCACAAGTATAATGTGTAAAGTAAGCAGATGAAATTCAACAAAATTAGAAGCAATACAAGCTAGACATCATACATAATATGCAACCACATATAACAATGCCAAGTTAGAGGGAGCACCTGTGATGATGCACTAGGGGAGACGTGCTCATCACCAACACATCTACATTGAGTGTCTATGCATGTGTTGTCTTGGAAATCATCTTAGGGGGCATGGAGGAGTAGAATCTATAGAGGCCCTCCATTTGGAAGGAGCACCTTCATCCATTGCCTTGCTAACTTCCTTCCGCTTTATTGATTTTGAATTGTCAAGTAAAACCGACAAGAAAAAGCAATAAAATTCACTCTTCAGAACTCATTCGTGCATGATACTGACAATCACTACTTTGATGTAAGGCAAACACATGATTCCAGGATGCAATAATACGAAAAACAGGACGACATGGCATATTCACAACTATTTGTGTACACTAAGCAGAAACCATTTCACCAAATAAGAAGTAATGCAAGCTAGACACTATCGATGTTCTGGGAACGAGGGTCCCCATACTTGCCTGCATGCGGCCTGCGGCGTGGCTGAGCCAGCAGGCCGTACAACCCATCTTCACCAACAAAGCGCCCAAGACCCTAGTGAGGGGCCAAGCCTCACGAGGGGGACGATGCAAGACCTCCTCTGGAGTGGCCTGGCTAGGCAGGCTCACGAGGAGCGGAGATATCAAGGCGAGGCGAACCTCACGAGGCTCTCGTGACGTGAGCCGTGACGATCGGCACCAGGAGGGCGCCAACGCGCACATCGTCCTTGTTTCCTATTTGGTGCAAAGGGGGCAAGTGCA
Source organism: Triticum urartu (assembly GCF_003073215.2). NCBI lineage: Eukaryota > Viridiplantae > Streptophyta > Magnoliopsida > Poales > Poaceae > Triticum > Triticum urartu. The sequence continues at coordinate 507,827,518 of NC_053028.1, read as the reverse complement.
GCTCCGGAGTACCGAGGCCTCAGGCAATGGTTTCCATTTCGGTGCAACAAGACCAAGACCATGGATTGCAAGACGGAGGTCACCGTGGAGCCCAGAACAGCGTCACCGGGACTTTGTGCAGGCGAAGACTACTTTTGTCAGGATAGCTTGTACTAGCTATCCCCCTTCAAATTAGCCCGCCGTTGTTAGCTCCCTTCCCGCTCGATATTTGGGAATTGGACCAGGGCCTCTATAAATAGGACTAGCCACCACCTTAGAGAAGGAGAGAGACCACCCCCCACACACAAGCTCACCGAGCTCAAGAACGCCTCAACCTCAGGAGGCCGTTCTTCCCTTATATGGTTCATCATCAGCCCAAGAGGCAATCCACACCACCACACTAGAGTAGGGTATTACACCACAACGGTGGCCCGAACTAGTATAAACCCCGTGTCCTTCTGTGTTGTGAGTTCGTCGAGTTCGTCCGCAAGATCTTAGTGAGCTAGAGCATAGATCGGTTGGAGGGAAAGACTTCGCGCGCACCCCAGTGTTCGAACCTTAAGGGTTTGCCGGAACCCCACATCCCGACATTTGGCGCGCCAGGTAGGGGTGCAACGGAGCTTCTCTCCATCAACCAGCGCCCCGTACCGCCGCATCGCGCTCCCATGGCAGGTGCCCCGCCACCGACCTCCACTGCCGACGCCAGCAGCAGGGAGTCTGGGTACCGAGCCCTGGCCCTCGCTCTGCGGCGAGTGCAGTGGCCGATCAAGTTCAGGCCGGAGATGCCGCCACGTTACGACGGCGCGGCAGACTCGTGTTGTTCCTGCTAGCGTACGAGGAGGCCGTCCTCGAAACCGGAGGTGACGACAAGATCATGGCAAACTTGTTCCCCCTGGCCCTCACCGGCGAGCCGCGCGCTTGGGGTCGAAGGAAATATGCCCTAGAGGCAATAATAAAGTTATTATTTATTTCCTTATATCATGATAAATGTTTATTATTCATGCTAGAATTGTATTAACCGGAAACACAATACATGTGTGAATACATAGACAAACAGAGTGTCAGTAGTATGCCTCTACTAGACTAGCTCGTTAATCAAAGATGGTTATGTTTCCTAACCATGAACAAAGAGTTGTTGTTTGATTAACGGGATCACATCATTAGGTGAATGATCTGATTGACATGACCCATTCCATTAGCTTAGCACCCGATCGTTTAGTATGTTGCTATTGCTTTCTTCATGACTTATACATGTTCCTATGACTATGAGATTATGCAACTCCCGTATGCCGGAGGAACACTTTGTGTGCTACCAAACGTCACAACGTAACTGGGTGATTATAAAGGTGCTCTACAGGTGTCTCCAAAGGTAGATGTTGGGTTGGCGTATTTCGAGATTAGGATTTGTCACTCCGATTATCGGAGAGGTATCTCTGGGCCCTCTCGGTAATGCACATCACATAAGCCTTGCAAGCATTGCAACTAATGAGTTAGTTGTGAGATGATGTATTATGGAACGAGTAAAGAGACTTGCCGGTAACAAGATTGAACTAGGTATTGAGATACCGACGATCGAATCTCGGGCAAGTAACATACCGATGACAAAGGGAACAACGTATGTTGTTATGCGGTCTGACCGATAAAAGATCTTCGTAGAATATGTAGGAGCCAATATGAGCATCCAGGTTCCGCTATTGGTTATTGACCGGAGACGTCTCTCGGTCATGTCTACATTTTTCTCGAACCCGTAGGGTCCGCACGCTTAAGGTTTCGATGACAGTTATATTATGAGTTTATGAGTTTTGATGTACCGAAGTTTGTTCGGAGTCCCGGATGTGCTCACGGACATGACGAGGAGTCTTGAAATGGTCGAGACATAAAGATCGATATATTGGAAGCCTATATTTGGATATCGGAAGTGTTCCGGGTGAAATCGGGATTTTACCAGAGTACCGGGAGGTTACCGGAACCCCCCGGGAGGTATATGGGCCTTAGTGGGCTTTAGTGGAAGAGAGGAGAGGTGGCCATGGTTGGGCCGCGCGCCCCTCCCCCTAGTCCGAATAGGACAAGGAGTGGGGGCCGGCGCCCCCCTTCCCTCTCTCTCTCTCCTCTTTCCCCCCTCCCGAATCCTATTCCAACTAGGAAAAGGGGGGAATCCTACTCCCGGAGGGAGTAGGACTCCTCCTGGCGCGCCCTCCCTGGCCGGCCACACCTCCCCCTTTGATCCTTTATATACGGAGGCAGGGGCACCCCTAGATACAGAAGTTGATCCATGTGATCATATTCTTAGCCGTGTGCGGTGCCCCCTTCCACCATAGTCCTCGATAATATTGTAGCGGTGCTTAGGCGAAGCCCTGCGACGGTAGTACATCAAGATCGTCACCACGCCGTCGTGCTGACGGAACTCTTCCCCGACACTTTGCTGGATCGGAGTTCGGGGATCGTCATCGAGCTGAACGTGTGCTAAAACTCGGAGGTGCCATAGTTTCGGTGCTTGATCGGTTGGGCCGTGAAGACGTACGACTACATCAACCACGTTGTGCTAACGCTTCCGCTGTCGGTTTACAAGGGTACGTAGATCACACTCTCCCCTCTCGTTGCTATGCATCGCCGTGATCTTGCGTGTGCGTAGGAATTTTTTTGAAATTACTACGAAACCCAACAGTGCTATCAGAGCCTAGGTTTTATATGTTGATGTTATATGCACGAGTAGAACACAAGTGAGTTATGGGTGATATAAGTCATACTGCTTACCAGCATGTCATACTTTGGTTCGGCGGTATTGTTGGACGAAGCAGCCCGGACCGACATTACGCGTACGCTTACGCGAGACCGGTTCTCCTGACGTGCTTTGCACAAAGGTGGCTAGCGTGTGACAGTTTCTCCAACTTTAGTTGAACCGAGTGTGGCTACGCTCGGTCCTTGCAAAGGTTAAAACAGCACCAACTTGACAAACTATCGTTGTGGTTTTGATGCGTAGGTAAGATTGGTTCTTGCTTAAGCCCGTAGCAGCCACGTAAAACATGCAACAACAAAGTAGAGGACGTCTAACTTGTTTTTGCAGGGCATGTTGTGATGTGATATGGTCAAGACATGATGCTAAATTTTATTGTATGAGATGATCATGTTTTGTAACCGAGTTATCGGCAACTGGCAGGAGCCATATGGTTGTCGCTTTATTGTATGCAATGCAATCGCGCTGTAATGCTTTACTTTATCACTAAACGGTAGCGATAGTCGTGGAAGCATAAGATTGGCGAGACGACAACGATGCTACGATGGAGATCAAGGTGTCGCGCCGGTGACGATGGTGATCACGACGGTGCTTCGAAGATGGAGATCACAAGCACAAGATGATGATGGCCATATCATATCACTTATATTGATTGCATGTGATGTTTATCTTTTATGCATCTTATCTTGCTTTGATTGACGGTAGCATTATAAGATGATCTCTCACTAATTATCAAGAAGTGTTCTCCCTGAGTATGCACCGTTGCGAAAGTTCTTCGTGCTGAGACACCACGTGATGATCGGGTGTGATAGGCTCTACGTTCAAATACAACGGGTGCAAAACAGTTGCACACGCGGAATACTCAGGTTATACTTGACGAGCCAAGCATATACAGATATGGCCTCGGAACACGGAGACCGAAAGGTCGAGCGTGAATCATATAGTAGATATGATCAACATAGTGATGTTCACCAATGAAACTACTCCATATCACGTGATGATCGGACATGGTTTAGTTGATTTGGATCACGTGATCACTTAGAGGATTAGAGGGATGTCTATCTAAGTGGGAGTTCTTAAGTAATATGATTAATTGAACTTAAATTTATCATGAACTTAGTCCTGGTAGTATTTTGCAAATTATGTTGTAGATCAATAGCTCGCGTTGTTGCTTCCCTGTGTTTATTTTGATATGTTCCTAGAGAAAATTGTGTTGAAAGATGTTAGTAGCAATGATGCGGATTGGATCTGTGATCTGAGGTTTATCCTCATTGCTGCACAGAAGAATTATGTCCTTGATGCACTGCTAGGTGACAGACCTATTGCAGGAGCAGATGCAGACGTTATGAACGTTTGGCTAGCTCAATATGATGACTACTTGATAGTTTAGTGCACCATGCTTAATGGCTTAGAATCGGGACTTCAAAGACGTTTTGAACGTCATGGAGCATATGAGATGTTCTAGGAGTTGAAGTTAATATTTCAAGCAAATACCCGAGTTGAGAGATATGAAGTCTCCAACAAGTTCTATAGCTAAAATATGGAGGAGAATCGCTCAACTAGTGAGCATGTGCCCAGATTGTCTGAGTACTACAATCGCTTGAATCAAGTGGGAGTTAATCTTCCAGATAAGATAGTGATTGACAGAATTCTCTAGTCACCATCACCAAGTTAGTAGAACTTCGTGATGAACTTTAATATGCAAGGGATAACGGAAACAACTCCCAAGCTCTTCGTGATGCTGAAATCAACGAAGGTAGAAATCAAGAAAAATATCAAGTGTTGATGGTTGACAAGACCACTAGTTTCAAGAAAAGGGCAAAGGGAAGAAGGGGAACTTCAATAAGAACGGCAAGCAAGTTGTTGCTCAAGTGAAGATGCCCAAGTCTAATCCTAAGCCTGAGACTAAGTGCTTCTACTGCAAAGGGACTGGTCACTGGAAGTGGAACTGCCCCAAGTATTTGGCGGATAAGAAGGATGGCAAGGTAAACAAAGGTATATTGAATATACGTGTTATTGATGTGTACTTTACTAGTGTTTATAGCAACCCCTCGGCATTTGATACTGGTTCAGTTGCTAAGAGTAGTAACTCAAAACGGGAGTTGCAGAAACTAGTAAAGGGTGAGGTGACGATGTGTGTTGGAAGTAGTTCCAAGATTGATATGATCATCATCGCACACTCCCTATACTTTCGAGATTAGTGTTGAAACTAAATAAGTGTTATTTGGTGTTTGCGTTGAGCATGAATATGATTTGATCATGTTTATTGTAATACAGTTATTCATTTAAGTAAGAGAATAAATTGTTGTTCTGCTTACATGAATAAAACCTTATATGGTTACACACCCAATGAAAATGGTTCATTGGATCTTGATCGTAGTGATACACATATTCATAATATTGAAACCAAAAATATGCAAAGTTAATAATGATAGTGCAACTTATTTGTGGCACTGCCGTTTAGGTCATATTGGTGTAAAGCGCACGAAGAAACTCCATGCTGATGGGATTTTGGAACCACTTGATTATGAATCACTTGGTACTTGCGAACCATGCCTCATGGGCAAGATGACTAAGACTCCGTTCTCCGGAACAATGGAGCGAGCAACAAACTTGATTGGAAATAATACATACTGATGTATGCAGTCCAATGAGTGTTGAGGCTCACGGCGGGTATCGTTATTTTCTGACCTTCACAGATGATTTGAGCATATATGAGTATATCTACTTGATGAAACATAAGTCTGAAACATTTGAAAAGTTCAAATAATTTCAGGGTGAAGTGGAAAATCATCA